>NC_057809.1:16652367-16673096 GCF_018294505.1 Triticum aestivum | reverse complement strand
AAAAAAATAAAAGAAAATGATGGAAATGTCAAAAAAATAAAAGAAAATAAGTTTCCCATGTGATATGTGGTCTAGTTGTTGGGAAAATTTGCAAATGTGAATTTTGACTTTATTTGCAAAATCTCTCTGAAATTTGTAAAAATGGGCATAACTTTTGCATACTAACTCGGATGAAAAAGTTTTTTATATGAAAAATCATCTACTCGAAAAGTTACATCCAAATAGAAAAAACCTAATAGAAATCCTCGTTAAACATTTTCAAAATCCTCAAAAACCTAATAGAAAAAAGTTACGGGGCTTTTAAGATCTAGAGTGAAAAAATTGAAAAAAATTCAAACAGTGGGCAAACTATGGTCAAACAATGGTCAAACTAATTATTCTAGAATATTAGTGTTACTAAATAATTATTTCAGTTATTTCAATTTTGGTCAAATCTGGTCAAACTATGGTCAAACTGTGGTCAAACAATGGTCAAACTAATTATTCAAGAAAATATTAGTGTTACTAAATAATTATTGTTTTTTAAAACAATAGTTTCAAAATAAAACTATGAAATGTGTCACTTCATGCTCAAGCAAAATTCCTGAAGGTTAATAGGATTGACATCTTAGTATTGTCAGGAAAACGACAAGTGCAGACTTGGAACGAGGGAGAATAGAACCCGGAAGTTAAGCGTGCTCAGGCTGGGGGAGTGGGAGGATGGGTGACCGTTCGGGAAGTTAGATGATTTGGAATGATGAGGGGTGATTAGAGGATAAATTGAGAAGTGATGAGGGGTGGTGATTACAGACTAGAGGTTAAAATAATTCAGAAATTTGAAAATAAAAAAAATTTCAAAAAAAAATCATAAAATTTCCTTTAGTCCCGGTTGGTGTTACCAACCGGGACTAAAGGTGGAGCTCCACGTGGCCGCGCCCTTTAGTCCCGGTTCTGGATTGAACCGGGACTAAAGGGAGAGGCATTAGTACCGATATTTTAGTCCCGGTTTCAGAACCGGGACTAAAGGCCCTTATGAACCGGGACTAAAGGCCCTTTTTCTACTAGTGTTTCCATCTTACAATGTAGGAGCGTGTGCTGCCAAGGATCATCCCGTCCACAAAGACTACATTAAGGAATTGTCGACATGTTCCTACTCTTTAAGAGATCAGTTGTGGGTAGTGATTGCTGAGCTAACCTCCATAAGAAAGTTTTAACATTTCAGGGAATGTTTGTTCTCCACATGCTTGTCCAGTCATTCGGACCCCTCTCTGAGTTTGAAGATTCCGCTCTGCCCTCGAGCCATGCTTCGCGGCGTAACTTCGTAGAGACTAACATTCTATAGACCGAGCGAACTGAAAAAAAACCCGCTCTTCACATGGGTCCAAGACCAGAAATCGTCCACCTGACATGTGCATAGGGGAATATAAGCAATAGCTTGTACATATGTAGGCAGGAAAGTTTGAGCTAGCTTGTCCATGTCCCACGATGCAACCACTATGATCAGTTCGGCCACCACTTGGGGCGGGTCCAGTATATTACTTACAATGGGCCACATATTAATGTCCCTGAAGGAAATATGCCCTAGAGGCAATAATAAAGTTATTATTTATTTCCTTGAATCATGATAAATGTTTATTATTCATGCTAGAATTGTATTAACCGGAAACATAATACATGTGTGAATACATAGACCAACAGAGTGTCACTAGTATGCCTCTACTAGACTAGCTCGTTAATCAAAGATGGTTATGTTTCCTAACCATGAACAAAGAGTTGTTATTTGATTAACGAGGTCACATCATTAGTTGAATGATCTGATTGACATGACCCATTCCATTAGCTTAGCACCCGATCGTTTAGTATGTTGCTATTGCTATCTTCATGACTTATACATGTTCCTATAACTATGAGATTATGCAACTCCCGTTTACCGGAGGAACACTTTGGGTACTACCAAACGTCACAACGTAACTGGGTGATTATAAAGGAGTATTACAGGTGTCTCCAATGGCAGATGTTGGGTTGGCGTATTTCGAGATTAGGGTTTGTCACTCCGATTGTCGGAGAGGTATCTCTGGGCCCTCTCGGTAATACACATCACATAAGCCTTGCAAGCACTGCAACTAAATAGTTAGTTGTGACATGATGTATTACGGAACGAGTAAAGAGACTTGCCGGTAACGAGATTGAACTAGGTATTGGATACCGACGATCGAATCTCGGGCAAGTAACATACCGATGACAAAGGGAACAACGTATGTTGTTATGCGGTCTGACCGATAAAGATCTTCGTAGAATATGTAGGAGCCAATATGGGCATCCAGGTCCCGCTATTGGTTATTGATCGGAGACGTGTCTCGGTCATGTCTACATTGTTCTCGAACCGTAGGGTCCGCACGCTTAACGTTACGATGACAGTTATTATGAGTTTATGCATTTTGATGTACCGAAGGTTGTTCGGAGTCCCGGATGAGATCACGGACATGACGAGGAGTCTCGAAATGGTCGAGACGTAAAGATTGATATATTGGAAGCCTATGTTTGGACACCGGAAGCGTTCCGGGTGAAATCGGGATTTTACCGGATTACCGGGAGGGTTACCGGAACCCCCCGGGAGGCTAATGGGCCTATTGGGCCTTAGTGGAAAAGAGAAAAGAGGCAGCCCTCTAGCTGGCCGGCGCCCCCTAGAGTCCTATTAGGAATAGGACAAGGGCCGGCCCCCCTCTCTTCTCTTTCCCCCTTGAGTCCTAGTTGGAATAGGATTGGGGGGAAGGAGTCCTACTCCCGGCGGGAGTAGGACTCCTCCCTGCGCCTCCCCTCACCTAGCCGGCCGAACCCCTGCCCCTGGCCTTTATATACGGGGGCAGGGGGCACCACAAAGAAGGTTAATCGTTCCTTAGCCGTGTGCGGTGCCCCCTGCCACCAAATTCCACCTCGGTCATACCGTTACAGTGCTTAGGCGAAGCCCTGCGTCGGTAGTACATCAAGATCGTCACCACACCGTCGTGCTGACGGAACTCTTCCTCGACGCTTTGCTGGATCGGAGCCCGAGGAACGTCATCGAGCTGAACGTGTGCTAAGAACTCGGAGGTGCCGGAGTAACGGTGCTTGGATCGGTCGGATCGGGAAGAAGACGTACGACTACTTCCTCTACGTTGTGTGATCGCTTCCGCAGTCGGTCTGCGTTGGTACGTAGACAACACTCTCCCCTCTCGTTGCTGTGCATCACCATGATCTTGCGTGTGCGTAGGAAAATTTTTTGAAATTACTGCGTTCCCCAACAGTGGCATCCGAGCCTAGGTTTTATGGTTTGATGTTACATGCACGAGTAGAACACAAGTGAGTTGTGGGCGATACAAGTCATACTGCCTACCAGCATGTCATACTTTGGTTCGGCGGTATTGTTGGTTGAGATGATCCAGACCAACCTTACGCATACTCTTATGCGAGACCGGTTCCCTCGACGTACTTTGCACATAGATGGCTTGTGGAAGACTATCTCTCCAACTTTAGTTGAACCAAGTGTGACTACGCCCGGTCCTTGAGAAGGTTAAAACGGAGTCTATTTGACGAACTATCGTTGTGGTTTTGATGCGTAGGTGAGATGAGTTCTTACTTAAGCCCGTAGCAGCCACGTAAAACTTGCAACAACAAAGTAGAAGACGTCTAACTTGTTTTTGCAGGGCATGTTGTGATGTGATATGGTCAAGGCATGATGCTGATTTTATTGTATGAGATGATCATGTTTTGTAACCGAGTTATCGGCAACTGGCAGGAGCCATATGGTTGTCGCTTTATTGTATGCAATGCAATCGCGATGTAATGCTTTACTAGATTACTAAACGGTAGTAATAGTCATGGAAGCATAAGATTGGCGAGACGACAACGTTGCTACGATGGAGATCAAGGTGGCACGCCGGTGACGATGGTGATCATGACGATGCTTCGGAGATGGAGATCACAAAGCACAAGATGATGATGGCCATATCATATCACTTATATTGATTGCATGTGATGTTTATCCTTTTATGCATCTTATCTTGCTTTGATTGACGGTAGCATTATAAGATGATCTCTCACTAAATTATCAAGGAGTGTTCTCCCTGAGTATGCACCGTTGCAAAAGTTCTTCGTGCTGAGACACCACGTGATGATCGGGTGTGATAGGCTCTACGTTCAAATACAACGGGTGCAAAACAGTTGCACACGCGGAATACTCAGGTTATACTTGACGAGCTATGCATATAAGATATGACCTCGGAACACGGAGACCGAAAGGTCGAGCGTGAATCATATAGTAGATATGATCAACATATTGATGTTCACCATTGAAAACTACTCCATCTCACGTGATGATCGGTTATGGTTTAGTTGATTTGGATCACGTGATCACTTAGAGGATTAGAGGGATGTCTATCTAAGTGGGAGTTCTTAAGTAAATTAACTGAACTTAAAATTATCATGAACTTAGTACCTGATAGTATCTTGCTTGTTTATGTTGTAGATAGATGGCTCGTGCTGTTGTTCCGTTGAATTTTAATGCGTTCCTTGAGAAAGCTAAGTTGAAAGATGATGGTAGCAATTACACGGACTGGGTCCGTAACCTGAGGATTATCCTCATTGCTGCACAGAAGAATTACGTCCTAGAAGCACCGCTAAGTGCCAGGCCTGCTGCAAGAGCAACGCCAGAAGTTATGAACGTCTGGCAGAGCAAAGCTGATGACTACTCAATAGTTCAGTGTGCCATGCTTTACGGCTTAGAACCGGGACTTCAACGACGTTTTGAACGTCATGGAGCATATGAGATGTTCCAGGAGTTGAAGTTAATATTTCAAGCAAATGCCCGGATTGAGAGATATGAAGTCTCCAATAAGTTCTATAGCTGCAAGATGGAGGAGAACAGTTCTGTCAGTGAGCATATACTCAAAATGTCTGGGTATAATAATCACTTGATTCAATTGGGAGTTACACTTCCGGATGATTGCGTCATTGACAGAATTCTCCAATCACTGCCACCAAGCTACAAGAGCTTTGTGATGAACTATAATATGCAAGGGATGAACAAGACTATTCCCGAGCTCTTCGCTATGCTGAAAGCTGCGGAGGTAGAAATCAAAAAGGAGCATCAAGTGTTGATGGTTAACAAAACCACTAGTTTCAAGAAAAAGGGCAAAGGGAAGAAGAAAGGGAACTCCAAGAAGATCAGCAAGCAAGTTGCTGCTCAAGAGAAGAAACCCAAGCCTGGACCTAAGCCTGAAACTGAGTGCTTCTACTGCAAGCAGACTGGTCACTGGAAGCGGAACTGCCCCAAGTATTTGGCGGATAAGAAGGATGGCAAGGTGAACAAAGGTATATGTGATATACATGTTATTGATGTGTACCTTACTAATGCTCGCAGTAGCACCTGGGTATTTGATACTGGTTCTGTTGCTAATATTTGCAACTCGAAACAGGGACTACAGAATAAGCGGACACTAGCAAAGGACGAGGTGACTATGCGCGTGGGAAACGGTTCCAAAGTCGATGTGATCGCGGTCGGCACGCTACCTCTACATCTACCTTCGGGATTAATATTAGACCTGAATAATTGTTATTTGGTGCCAGCGTTAAGCATGAACATTATATCTGGATCTTGTTTGATGCGAGACGGTTATTCATTTAAATCAGAGAATAATGGTTGTTCTATTTATATGAGTAATATCTTTTATGGTCATGCACCCTTGAAAAGTGGTCTATTCTTATTAAATCTCGATAGTAGTAATACACATATTCATAATGTTGAAACCAAAAGATGCAGAGTTGATAATGATAGTGCAACTTATTTGTGGCACTGCCGTTTAGGTCATATCGGTGTAAAGCGCATGAAGAAACTCCATACTGATGGACTTTTGGAACCACTTGATTATGAATCACTTGGTGTTTGCGAACCGTGCCTCATAGGCAAGATGACTAAAACACCGTTCTCCGGTACTATGGAGAGAGCAACAGATTTATTGGAAATCATACATACCGATGTATGTGGTCCGATGAATATTGAGGCTCGTGGCGGATATCGTTATTTTCTCACCTTCACAGATGATTTAAGCAGATATGGGTATATCTACTTAATGAAACATAAGTCTGAAACATTTGAAAAGTTCAAAGAATTTCAGAATGAAGTTGAAAATCATCGTAACAAGAAAATAAAGTTTCTACGATCTGATCGTGGAGGAGAATATTTGAGTTACGAGTTTGGTGTACATTTGAAAAATTGTGGAATAGTTTCACAACTCACGCCACCCGGAACACCACAACGCAATGGTGTGTCCGAACGTCGTAATCGTACTTTACTAGATATGGTGCGATCTATGATGTCTATTACTGATTTACCGCTGTCATTTTGGGGTTATGCTTTAGAGACGGCCGCATTCACGTTAAATAGGGCACCATCTAAATCCGTTGAGACGACGCCTTTTGAACTATGGTTTGGCAAGAAACCAAAGTTGTCGTTTCTTAAAGTTTGGGGCTGCGATGCTTATGTGAAAAAACTTCAACCTGATAAGCTCGAACCCAAATCGGAAAAATGTGTCTTCATAGGATATCCAAAGGAAACTATTGGATACACCTTCTATCACAGATCCGAAGGCAAGACTTTTGTTGCTAAATTCGGAAACTTTCTTGAGAAGGAGTTTCTCTCGAAAGAAGTGAGTGGGAGAAAAGTAGAACTTGACGAGGTAACTATACCTACTCCATTATTGGGAAATAGTACATCACAGAAAACTGTTTCTGTGAGAACTACACCAATAAGAGAGGAAGTTAATGATGATGATCATGAAACTTTAGATCAAGATACTACTGTACCTCGTAGATCAACCAGAGCAAGATCCGCACCAGAGTGGTACGGTAATCCTGTTATGGAAGTCATGCTACTAGATCATGATGAACCTACGAACTATGAAGAAGCGATGGTGAGCCCAGATTCCGCAAAGTGGCTTGAAGCCATGAAATCTGAGATGGGATCCATGTATGAGAACAAAGTATGGACTTTGGTTGACTTGCCCGATGATCGGCAAGCAATTGAGAATAAATGGATCTTTAAGAAAAAGACTGACGCTGATGGTAATGTTATTGTCTACAAAGCTCGACTTGTCGCGAAAGGTTTTCGACAAATTCAAGGAGTTGACTACGATGAGACTTTCTCACCCGTAGCGATGCTTAAGTCTGTCAGAATCATGTTAGCAATTGCCGCATTTTATGATTATGAAATTTGGCAAATGGATGTAAAAACCGCATTCCTGAATGGATTTCTGGAAGAAGAGTTGTATATGATACAACCAGAAGGTTTTGTCGATCCAAAGAGAGCTAACAAAATGTGCAAACTCCAGCGATCCATCTATGGACTGGTGCAAGCATCTCGGAGTTGGAATAAACGCTTTGATAGTGTGATCAAAGCATTTGGGTTTATACAGACTTTTGGAGAAGCCTGTATTTACAAGAAAGTGAGTGGGAGCTCTGTAGCATTTCTGATATTATATGTGGATGACATATTACTCATTGGAAATGATATAGAATTTCTGGATAGCATAAAGGGATACTTGAATAAAAGTTTTTCGATGAAAGACCTTGGGGAAGCTGCTTACATATTAGGCATAAAAATCTATAGAGATAGATCAAAACGCTTAATTGGACTTTCACAAAGCACATACCTTGACAAGATTTTGAAGAAGTTCAAAATGGATCAAGCAAAGAAAGGGTTCTTGCCTGTATTACAAGGTGTGAAGTTGAGCCAGACTCAATGCCCGACCACTGCAGAAGATAGAAAGAATATGAAAGATGTTCCCTATGCTTCAGCCATAGGCTCTATCATGTATGCAATGCTGTGTACCAGACCTGATGTGTGCCTTGCCATAAGTTTAGCAGGGAGGTACCAAAGTAATCCAGGGGTGGATCACTGGACAGCGGTCAAGAACATCCTGAAATACCTGAAAAGGACTAAGGATATGTTTCTCGTATATGGAGGTGACAAAGAGCTCACCGTAAGAGGTTACGTTGATGCAAGCTTTGACACTGATCCGGACGATTCTAAATCGCAAACCGGATACGTGTTTACTTTAAACGGTGGAGCTGTCAGTTGGTGCAGTTCTAAACAAAGCGTCGTAGCGGGATCTACATGTGAAGCGGAGTACATAGCTGCTTCGGAAGCAGCAAACGAAGGAGTCTGGATGAAGGAGTTCATATCCGATCTAGGTGTCATACCTAGTGCATCGGGTCCAATGAAAATCTTCTGTGACAATACTGGTGCAATTGCCTTGGCAAAGGAATCCAGATTTCACAAAAGAACCAAGCACACCAAAAGACGCTTCAACTCCATCCGGGATTTAGTCCAGGTGGGAGACATAGAGATTTGCAAGATACATACGGATCTGAATGTTGCAGACCCGTTGACTAAGCCTCTTCCACGAGCAAAACATGATCAGCACCAAGGCTCCATGGGTGTTAGAATCATTACTGTGTAATCTAGATTATTGACTCTAGTGCAAGTGGGAGACTGAAGGAAATATGCCCTAGAGGCAATAATAAAGTTATTATTTATTTCCTTGAATCATGATAAATGTTTATTATTCATGCTAGAATTGTATTAACCGGAAACATAATACATGTGTGAATACATAGACCAACAGAGTGTCACTAGTATGCCTCTACTAGACTAGCTCGTTAATCAAAGATGGTTATGTTTCCTAACCATGAACAAAGAGTTGTTATTTGATTAACGAGGTCACATCATTAGTTGAATGATCTGATTGACATGACCCATTCCATTAGCTTAGCACCCGATCGTTTAGTATGTTGCTATTGCTATCTTCATGACTTATACATGTTCCTATAACTATGAGATTATGCAACTCCCGTTTACCAGAGGAACACTTTGGGTACTACCAAACGTCACAACGTAACTGGGTGATTATAAAGGAGTATTACAGGTGTCTCCAATGGCAGATGTTGGGTTGGCGTATTTCGAGATTAGGGTTTGTCACTCCGATTGTCGGAGAGGTATCTCTGGGCCCTCTCGGTAATACACATCACATAAGCCTTGCAAGCACTGCAACTAAATAGTTAGTTGTGACATGATGTATTACGGAACGAGTAAAGAGACTTGCCGGTAACGAGATTGAACTAGGTATTGGATACCGACGATCGAATCTCGGGCAAGTAACATACCGATGACAAAGGGAACAACGTATGTTGTTATGCGGTCTGACCGATAAAGATCTTCGTAGAATATGTAGGAGCCAATATGGGCATCCAGGTCCCGCTATTGGTTATTGATCGGAGACGTGTCTCGGTCATGTCTACATTGTTCTCGAACCGTAGGGTCCGCACGCTTAACGTTACGATGACAGTTATTATGAGTTTATGCATTTTGATGTACCGAAGGTTGTTCGGAGTCCCGGATGAGATCACGGACATGACGAGGAGTCTCGAAATGGTCGAGACGTAAAGATTGATATATTGGAAGCCTATGTTTGGACACCGGAAGCGTTCCGGGTGAAATCGGGATTTTACCGGATTACCGGGAGGGTTACCGGAACCCCCCGGGAGGCTAATGGGCCTATTGGGCCTTAGTGGAAAAGAGAAAAGAGGCAGCCCTCTAGCTGGCCGGCGCCCCCTAGAGTCCTATTAGGAATAGGACAAGGGCCGGCCCCCCTCTCTTCTCTTTCCCCCTTGAGTCCTAGTTGGAATAGGATTGGGGGGAAGGAGTCCTACTCCCGGCGGGAGTAGGACTCCTCCCTGCGCCTCCCCTCACCTAGCCGGCCGAACCCCTGCCCCTGGCCTTTATATACGGGGGCAGGGGGCACCACAAAGAAGGTTAATCGTTCCTTAGCCGTGTGCGGTGCCCCCTGCCACCAAATTCCACCTCGGTCATACCGTTACAGTGCTTAGGCGAAGCCCTGCGTCGGTAGTACATCAAGATCGTCACCACACCGTCGTGCTGACGGAACTCTTCCTCGACGCTTTGCTGGATCGGAGCCCGAGGAACGTCATCGAGCTGAACGTGTGCTAAGAACTCGGAGGTGCCGGAGTAACGGTGCTTGGATCGGTCGGATCGGGAAGAAGACGTACGACTACTTCCTCTACGTTGTGTGATCGCTTCCGCAGTCGGTCTGCGTTGGTACGTAGACAACACTCTCCCCTCTCGTTGCTGTGCATCACCATGATCTTGCGTGTGCGTAGGAAATTTTTTTGAAATTACTGCGTTCCCCAACAGTCCCGGGGAATCCAGTTATGCTGCCAGATCGGCGTGGATGTCCTGTCCTCTACTCTGCTTGTAAGGCCCTGTTTCATGGTGCCCCTACCATCCAATATCTATCGCCAGATTTGCGAAGGGGAATTCCCAAGCTCAGCATTAAGAAAATCTGAAGTAGGAAAGTATTTAGCCTTTAGTGTTCTCACGCTTAGAAAAGATGGGTCCATCAATATGCGCCAAGCCTGACGGCCTAGCAAGGCAAGTTTAAAGAGTTCAATATCTCGAAAGCCGAGACCTCGACAAGATTTTGGCCTTGTCATAACACTCTAGGATACCTAGTATGGCTTTCTCCTACCTTCTGTACTACCCCACCAAAACTTCCAAATAAGAGTATTAATATGCTCGGAAAGGTCACGCAGGAGCTTAAAACAAGACATAGAGTAAACATGTACTGCCTGAGCAATCGAGTTGATAAGAACTTCCTTACCACCAACTGACAGGATCTTCTCCATCCATCCCTTCACTTTTTCCCACACTCTATCTTTCAAGAACTTGAAGCCACCATTCATAGAATTTCCAACATCAGTCGACATTCCTATATATCTCTTAGACAAAGACTCATTTGGGACATACAAGGCCTCCTTAATTTCAAGCTTTAAACTTTCAGGACAACTTTAGGGAAGAAAATAGAATACTTTTATAGATAGTCCTTTTGATGGGACGCGTTACAATAGGAATCCAAAAGAGAGGACAACTCATTAGCTCCTTGACTACATGATTTGACAAATAGTAGGCTGTCATCTGCAATAGCAAGTGGTCGACCGGCGGTGCCGACGATGCCACTTTAATGCCACATAGGTGGGATGACTTATTCTTCTTTTGGAAGAGGCACGAAAGGACCTCTGCTGCAAACAAAAATAGGTAAGGAGATATTGGGTCCCCCTGTCGGATCCCCATCGTTGTCTTAAGTTCTTCTATTTTTTCTCCATTAAACATTACGGAGAATTTCACTGAACTAACAATCTTCATTACAAGAGATTCCCAAGTTACTACAAACCCCAACTTTGACATGATATCCTCAAGATAAATTCCCTCGACCCGATCATAGGCTTTCATCATATCCAATTTAACCGCACAAAATCTATTTTTCTTTGCATTATTGCTCTACATCCATTGTAAACACTTGTATGTTGTGGTAATATTATTAGTAATGAGACGTTCATTTTTCTTCTGAGAAGATATCGGAAAGCACTTGCTTCAAATGATTAGAGACCACTTTTGAGGCAATTTTGTAAAGGACATTGCAAAGGCTAATAGGATGAAACTGAGTGAGTTGGGTGAGGTGTTTTACCTTATGGATAAGAAAAAAGATTGTCTCATTTCTTACCTCTGGGCTCTCTTCACCTTGCAAAATTATCAGAAACGTGTTGGTGACCTCAACCCCACAGATCTCCCAATGAAACGGAATGAAGTGTGCGGGGAAGCCATCTGTTTTGGGCGCCTTTGCTGGAAATATCTGAAAGAGAGATGTCTTCATTTCCTCATTAGTGTATGGAGCAGTCAACATAGAACTCATCTCGTGAGTAACCTTGACCAGAACGCTATCAAGAACATCTTGCACACCCGGAAGACCTTCTGCTGTGAAAGGTTTTGCTTAAAAGAATTCACCATAGATGCCATCTCCGTGGGTCTTGTGCTAGCGAGCCGTCTTCCCTCTCTAAGTGTTTTATTTTGTTTTTTCTATGTCGCATGCTCGCTGGCCTCTCGAAGTAATTGGTATTTTTGTCCCCCTCACGCAACCAGTCCGCCCGTGAACGTTGTCTTTACAGTATCTCCTCCATATGATAAAGCTTGACCAGGTGATGCGAAATTTTTATCTCTGCATGTAACGGGTCAGAACGTTGGGTGTCTCCTTGCAAATTGCTAGTGCATTTTTTAGTTTCTTAATCTCTGTGCACATGTTACCAATATTGGCACTGCTCCATTGAGCCGGGCATGTTGACAAGTCAGGCAAGGTTTTTGCGGAGTGCGGCGACAGACTGAGGTACATGCAAATTCGCCCATTATGCCAACAGTGCATCTGGGAAATTATCATACCTTTATGAGAAAAGTTTGTAGATAAGCAATTTGTTGTTTTATTTGCTCCGGCCACTGGTTCCAACTGCAGACGAATATGAAAATGGCCGGATGTTACTCCCGTCTCATGGGGCGGAGTGGCCAATTGAAACAAAGCTTTCCACGTGTCAGTGTGATAGTTCATCTTCTTCTAAGATGAATATCTCATCGTGAAATTTCAGAAAATTCAACGATTTTCCTGATTTGCATAATCCTGCTACAAGTTTTAGGGTTGCCTTATCCATAACTTACGGTTTATTTTGGAGACAATCTAACAGAACAACTTTAGGTTTGTTAATCCTACTTATTACCACTAGAGATTCAATAATCCTTTGCAAGTTCTAGTATCCTCCCACTCATTTCTTTGACAGGAAAACACTTTCTTGAAAAAATATTCATCCGTGACAAACACTTTGCCTTTTGAACATTTCGATGGAAGGAATTCAAGTCATGTTTCTGAGATATCCTACAATTCAACATTTATCTGGTTTATAAACTCCATAAGTTATATGGTTTCTATTAGCATGGCTAATATGCGGTGCTCTGTTTAGCGTATATCTTATTGTTTCAATTATACCCCAAATTTTATAAAAGCATATTGGTAATAAAATAATTGCACAATTATTCGAGTGTTTTCCTAAACTTATGACTCTCATAATTTTCTTCAGTACTGAAGAATCACTTTATCTTTTGTCATAATGATCCTTATCTTCACTAAAAAAATATTTGAACTCTTCAAATAATATATTCTTAAATTCCTTTGAACTATTCAAATACTTCAGATTTTATGCTAAGTAAATAATATTTTCCTAATATTTAATGAAGCATAATTATCCACCGCTCCCTCGGTTTTTCATCGAACCTTATACATCACTATATATTCTTTTATTTGATTTCTCAATCAAGATAATTCAGTAATGTTCAATGAGACTTTGTCGTAATTTTGTACTTATCATGTATAATAATATGGCACCAATATATACGTACAAGCATGTATACATAACATTGGACAATACGTGGATTTTTCATCAGAGGGTCATCAAGATGGGTGGAGCATTATTTAATTATGTCTACACATGCATCATCTAATGAGCCTCACTTAACGAGCAAGTGGATGTACGTGTACATGCAAAGAGCTATGCATGGACATAGCTCACGTACATGCTATGATAGAAATCCCATGCGTGCATGGGGTTACTAGCTAGCTAGCTAAATTGACGGCTATTTGGCTTGACAACCCGTGCAAGATGATCAGGACAGGCCGAACGTGCAAGCCGTGACCATGTGCAGGTCTAGCTGCTGCACCGCACGTACAAGGGATAAGTCTCAAAGAGATAACATGCTTATCATTGCCGGGAGAATAACACCTGCCGAATAAAGTCTTCCGCAGAGTATGGCTGGCGTGCATCTCATACCTATCCATACCTATCCATGCACGTATGGCTGGCGTCGGTGCAAGGGCAAATGCGAGAAGACCAGCGAGAGGATGCGGCGGCGGCAACACACACGAGGCTGTTGTTTGTCAAGTCAAGCAAGGTACAAACAAAACAAGAAAGACAAAGAAAAATCTCTTCTTTGAAACCTAGCTAAATCTGAGAATCTCCTCCACAAGAAGAAAATAAAAATCACTAATCCAGCACACAAGATTAGAGGAGAAGAAACTCATCAAGCAGCACACGAACAAGCTCTACACATAATCGTGAGGAGAATCCAAACGAACAGAGAGAAAAGAGTTTCAACCTCCAGGTCCATCTACATAGCAGTCGCAGGAACGCCACCGGCACCAAGAGAACGAGTAGAGATCCGCGAGATAGCAACCACCCTGCGTAAAAAATTAAAGGCAAAATAAAAATCAATCGAAGCATGGAGAACCTAGGACACTGGAAGAACGGATGTACAACAAGATCACCTTAACAGGCATCACGCCGCGCAGGAGCCATTGGAGCCCGATTCAATCTCCAGATCCGTTTGCGGCCTCGCTCTTCCTCCTGCCGAGCAGACGGCGGGGGCATGGCGGCCGTAGCGCTATGGTTAGCCTGGGCCGAGGGAGCGTCGGGGGAATGGGTCGCATTCCACCTCGTGCGGTGCGGCGGGGCCGACTGGGCGAAGGAGATGACGGCGGCGGGGCAGGGAGGCGCGGGCTGCTCCTGTGATTGGAGGGATAAAGAGACAGAGGGACGAGGCGGGATGGAGAGAGGGCCACACTAGTGCTGGAGGAGGCGTCTTAGGTCTTCACAAGGGAAGTTGTTGCCCTTTTATACGCCTATGCGTGAAATGACAAAAATTCCCTTGACGGTGCACTGTAATTGCACGCGGTGGCACTCCGGGAGTGAAACTATTCATTGCAATAGTGCTCATGTTCGGTCCGACGGCCTAGGCCTTCCAAGCACATGATCCAACGGCCCAAAGTGCATCAAGAAATCGAGATGGACGGCCGGATGTCTCTAATAGTTGTGAGAGCTCGAAGCTTGCCTAGGTTCTTGTTTCTCGATAAACTGATGGCCGTGAGAGTAGATATTAAGATAAATGGAGCCTAACTCTCACGCGTCTTGATTTCGCTGTTCTTCGGTATTCTCAATTATTGAAGTATCAAAAAAGCTGTCTATTATTTTAATAAAAAAGAACTATCTAGAAAGCAATTAAGTCCTGTAGCTCAGCTGGTTAGACTGCTGGTCCGATGTACCAGAAGTCACGGGTTCAAGCCCCTTCGGGACTAATTCTTTTTCTTAATTACGATTATGCTTTCCTTTACTATATATTAGGCCCGTACGGCCCAAAACGCATAGCCCAGCAAACGATCCATGAAGGAGCACCTCCGCGTAGCCATGATCGGTTAGTACGTTTCTTCAAGCGACACCATCTTTTTTTTAGTATCTATCTATTAGCTAACCAGAAAAAAGGAAATAAGCTAGAAAATCTCACAAAAATTAGAAACATCCAATCGTTAATTTAACACGTCATAAAATTACAGCCCTTTGATCTTCCCAATACCATTTGGACATAAAACTTGATAAAAATTACCCACCAATGCCAAGTAGTCCATACTAATCCTGTTTGTGAAAAAAAAAATCTAGACTAACCCTCAACTCACCTCACGTCAAAGCAAAAAAAACTCAGCTCATCTTCCGTGTAAAAGGAAACCTAAACTCACCTGTACGCGCAGCCGCCTCCTGACCTATCAATCCAATCGCATCTCCCCCCTGCACTCGCCGCCATTAGTGTTCCCAATCTTCCTCCCCAAGCTCCACCAGATCTGGGATACTCGCCATCGCCCAGCACGACTCCCTAGCCATATTACTCATGTGTTAATCGATATACATGGATTTCAACACATCAAGGATTCAAGGGTTGGACAGTGCACAACATGCATGGGCCGGTAATGCGATCATCGTGTCCTGGCGTGTCCGGGAAGATTCGGTATTGACATCAGGGTATTTGTTTCTTTTTTTCTATGAACTACTAATTTCATGGCCAATGTGTTGATGCATAATAAATAAATCTTATAGTTCAGCTTCAAATTTCATTCTATATGTACTACTCATATCGCTTTGATGTGTCCTGAAAGCATCTTGCTATATATTTCATATGGATCACAACTCTGAACTTAGTGACTAATCTGCTGATGCAGAGTTTTGTAATGTTGATTCAGTTTTGTCCCTCTTGCACGCACCTTATCCTCGCCATCGCGCAGTCCATTGATGTGTTTGCTCTTCCTCGCAGAGTTGTCGTTGTTGTTCAGCACTAGTAGAAAAAGGGCCTTTAGTGCGGGACTAAAGGGTCGTTACTAATGCCTTACCCTTTAGTCCCGGTTCAAACCAGAACCGGGACTAAAGGCCCTCCACGTGGCCGCTGCCTGGAGGTCCACCTTTAGTCCCGGTTGGTAACACCAACCGGTACTAAAGGAAATTTTCTGATTTTTTTTTGAATTTTTTTGATTTTTTTATTTGCAAATTTCTGATTTATTTTAACCTCTAATCTCTAATCATCCCTCATCACTGCTCAATTTAATCTCTAATCACCCCTCATCATTCCAAATCATCTAACTTCCCGGACGGTCACCCATCCTCCCACTCCCCCAGCCCGAGCATGCTTAACTTCCAGGTTCTATTCTCCCTCGTTTCCAAGTCTACACTCTTCTGTCTTCTTCCGATTGCCAGAGATAGTGATCACTCCTCTAGGACTAGGCATCTTCAATTTGAGGTAAACGTAACATGGTCGAGCCATAAAACGTGCATAAGCTGGCCTGCCCAGTATAGCATGATAAGCACTCTGGAAATCCACGACTTCAAACGTCAACTTTTGTTTGCGGTAAATCTTGGAATCACCGAAAACCACATCAAGGACGATCTGGCCAAGTGACTCAGCCTTCTTGCCAGGAATAACCCCATGGAAACTCATATTGCTTTCACTGAGTCTGGACATCGGAATGCCCATTCCCTTCAAGGTTTCTGCATACAATATATTCAAGCCACTGCCACCATCCATCAGAACCTTAGTCAGCCGAGTGCCTTCGACCCAGGGGTGGCTATGTGCGCTGGGTGATCGGACTGGTCGAACGTAATGGCAGTCTGAGACCACTTCAAATAACTGGGTGTCACCGGAGCGACCATGTTTACTTCTCTGTTGATGAGTTTCAGGCGACTTTTGCTCTCAACATCGACAAAAATCATCAGAGTGGAATTGACGTGGGGGTAACCATCATCATCTTCCTCTTTATCCTCAACTTTGTCTGACTCTTTTTTCCTTTTCTTTGGGTTGTTTCTCTCGGAACTGCTGGATTAGGAGCCGACGCTGTCGAGTGGTATGCTTCGAGTAAATGAGATTACCCTCTTCATCTTTTTTGGTGTGAATGTGGCATGGCAAATCCAACACATCATTTTCGTCCTGATCTTTTATTTTCTTGGGGTTACACGGTCCTTTGGGCTTCCCCTTGAACTTTCCTTGAGTCACGGCTAAGGCTTCTCCAGGAGCAGCTGGCTCGGCTTTGCGCTTCTGCTTCCGACTGGAGTTCCCTCCTCCGGTGTCGTGGGCGACTGTTTTGTGCTTGCCACTCCGGAGCCGATCCTCCTCTTCACCATTGGCATACTTGGTGGCAATCTCCATCATTCGACTCAGAGACATATCTCCGGTCCGACCGAACTTCAGATTCAACTCTCGATACTTGACACCTTCCTTGAAGGCACAAACTGCTTGGTGATCTGACACATTTTCCACTATGTGGTGCAATGTGATCAATCTCTGGATATAATCCCTGAAGGTTTCATTCGGATTCTACACACAAGATTGTAGCTCTGTTAGCCCTGCTGGTCATTTGCATGTACCTTCAACTGTTCTAACAAATACTCGGGCAAGTTCTTCCCAACTATAAATACTGCTGAGTGCTAACTGATTCAACCACGCTCTGGCCGAGCCCTCCAACATCAGAGGAAGGTGCTTCATGGCCACTTCATCATTGCCACCACCAATCTGCACAGCCACTCGGTAGTCCTCGAACCAAGTGTCTGGCTTGGACTCACCAGTGAACTTGCTGACTCCAGTCGCCAATCTGAAGTTGGGAGGAATCACTGCTGCTTTGATTGCTCTGCTGAAACACTCGGGACCTGAAACATGCACTCTGTTGTCCGTCGGATAATCTCTATCATGGCCATCTCTGTGTTCCCTGTTCCTGTGAACCAGACCTTGAACGAGAATGGATCTCGCATCAAAAGCCTGGATCCCGGGGATCGACTGGAATCCTTCTTCGCCCACCACTGTGAGGACGTCTGTCATCGTGTTGCCGAGGTGCGTATGACCCACTCCTTGGGGGAGGTGTGGGTACTCGACGTCGATCATACTGCTCACGGTTTATGTACTGATCCTATCGGTCCCCACGTCCCTCACGCCTTGGAGGCGATCTTGGGCTGTGAGCCAACTGAACTGTGTTTGCCATTACAGATCTACTATGAATCATGTTCCGAGACTGTGACACTGCTGCGTTCTGCTCCCCTGCCGCCCGGAGCAAAGCTTGGATCTGCATCAAACCTCTACCAGCCTCCGACTAGGAAGGCTGAATCGACTCTGCTATTCGGACGACAGCTGTGAGATTATGGATCGGAGTTTGATATACCTGAGTCGGAGGCGGAAAAAGTTGTCGTCGACTGGACTCAGGAACCCGCTGTCGAGCACGCTCATCGAGTGCGTGCTGGAGGTTCTCCAGTCGAGTGCGTTTAGCCAAGTTGGCCAAGCGCGCCTCCTCCAAGGCCCGGGCCTCGGGGGTTTCTCCAACGATTGGAGTGTGAAGTGCATCCATATTACGACGGCGAAGCTCTTCCCTCTTCTACGAAGAGTGGGGCTCGGGGCGGTACTCCTTGTGGACACGCGACGGATCACCTCCGCCGTCACCACCGTTGTCGCGGGGGAAGCCAGGTGGACTACGTGGTCCATTGACCATCAGGAACTCCGCCGCGGGGTCACTGCTGTCGCACTCGGATGCAGTCTCGACTGAGCCAGTCGAACAGGTCGTAGAGAGTTTCGTCGGGCTCGATTGCTGCGACTTGAGGGGTGACCGACTGGCGAGCCACCGCGTGCTTCACCCACCGCTGAAGGCTCGACCGACCTGAATGCTTGCCCCGGCGGGCAACAGGGATTGAAGATGCCACAAAAGCCGACCGATACTGGGTCGACGGTTGCCGCTGGACGACGCTGTGGACGCACGCGCGAAAGTGCGTTGCCCCACAGACGGGGAGCGCCTCGACGTCGAGTGGAGCCTCTTGAAGCCAAGCGGAGTCGTCGGGGACGAACACGAGCGCGCCGAGACGGATCTCACGGCCCTCGGCCAATTCTCCACCTGAAACCATGCTGATGGGGATCGGAAAAATTGCAACTTCTCCAACAAGTCGCAAAGACACCTGCCCCACGGTGGGCGCCAACTGTCGTGGTTCTAAGTCTGACAGTAGAAAAGGGGCTAGGGATGTAGAGGCAAGATCCAAGCTATGGAGAAGTTGTACGCACGAGTTTTACGAGTTCAGGCCCTTCTCGGAGGAAGTAACAGCCGTACGTCTCGGTGCCCGGAGGCGGTCGACCGGATTATATGCGTGTGTGTTACAAGGGGTGCGAACCCTTGTGCCAGTGGAGGAGGGTGGCTTATATAAAGTGTGCCAGAACCCCAGCCAGCCCACGTTACAAGCAAGGTTGTCAGAATCGCAATTCTGTTATACGATTCTACGACTTTACGATCCAAACTAATCCGTCTGATTCTATGATTTTAGTTAATAGAATCTACGTTTTTACGATCCTGATAGTGAAGATTCCACGATTTGCGATCCTACCATCAGAGCTCCGATCCGATTCAAAATCACGATTCTGACAACCTTGGTTACAAGGAGTTCAATGTTCATCAAGAAGGAGCATTACAGGTAATGTCCGTAATAAAGTGTTATAAATGGCTATTAAGTCTAGGAGTTAATGCCAAACCGTTGCTGTGTAGAGTGACTTTAGGTCTTCTATCCGTCGAGTGCTTCTTGTTATGGTCGAGTGACCCTGATTCCTCCGAGTGGAAATGTTTCTGGTCGAGTGGATGATGGTACCCCTCGAATGCTTCTGGCTTTAGAGTGATGTCCTTGGGGAGGGTACTTAGGTCAGGCCTATGACCCTACCCTAGGTACATGTCCTCATCAGGAATAATTGCTTTAACTAAAAAAACAAACTAGTTCTATTAATTTCCTTGCTAAAAATAAACTACTTCTATAGTAAAATAAACTAGTTTTGTTAAATCAACTAGTTCAACTACTAAGCACTTACTATAAATAGAATAAAGTAGTACTTACTAATTAAAAAGAAACTAGTTTAACTAGTTCTATTATTTTTCTAACTAATTATATTAAACACTTTCTCTTCTTATTCTATGAACAAAAAATTACAACAGAAAAAAATCATAAAAATTCTATGAAAAAAATTGACATATTCTTTGCATATATATGAACACACAAACATTTGCATATTCAACAATAATATCACCAAAAAATGTATGAACAGAAAAAATTCTAACTTTTGCATATAATTAATTTATGAACAAATTACAACAACTCAATTAACTACACATCTAAACTACGCATCTAAATTAACTACACATCTGGGCGGCGACGGGCGATGAGGAGCCAGGGGGCGGCGACGGCAACGGTGAGGGGCACGGTGACGGGCGGCGAGGAGGCAGGGGGGCGCGGGGCGGCGACGGCGTCTGGGCGGCGCTGGACGGCGTCGGAGGCAGGGCGACGACGACGACGGTGAGGCGCAGAGGGGTAGCCTGGCAGCATGGTCGGGCGGGGAAGACGAACTGAATGAAAAATTTCACAAGTGCTAGTTATATAGACGATGCATTGGTTCTGGTCGTGACAGAAACCGGGACGAATGCGACCTTTAGTCCTGGTTGGTG
>NC_057809.1:16651895-16652305 GCF_018294505.1 Triticum aestivum | reverse complement strand
CGGAGGCAGGGCGACGACGGCGACGGTGAGGTGCAGAGGGGTAGCCTGGCAGCATGGTCGGGCGGGGAAGACGATCTGAATGAAAAATTTCACAAGTGCTAGTTATATAGATGAAGCATTGGTTCTGGTCGTGACAGAAACCGGGACGAATGCGACCTTTAGTCCTGGTTGGTGCCACCAACCGGGACCAAAGGCCTCTTTTCAGCAGCCCAAAGGGCGGAAGCGGCGGCCTATGGTCCCGGTTGGTGGCACCAACCAGTACTAAAGGGGTGGCATTGGACCGGTTGGTGCTACGAACCGGTACCAACGCACCCCTTTAGTACCGGTTGGTGCCACCAACCGGGACCAAAGGCCTTGTGGTGCTGCGCCCGCGTCGAAAGTTTAGTCCCACCTCGCTAGTCGAGAGGGGC
>NC_057809.1:16588870-16651867 GCF_018294505.1 Triticum aestivum | reverse complement strand
GGTACCGGTTGGTGCTACGAACCGGTACCAACGCACCCCTTTAGTACCGGTTGGTGCCACCAACCGGGACCAAAGGCCTTGTGCTGCTGCGCCCGCGTCGAAAGTTTAGTCCCACCTCGCTAGTCGAGAGGGGCGCGCAGTGGTTTATAAGCCCCACTGCCGCACCCCTCTCGAGCTCCTCTCCATTGCAGCTTTACGGGCCTAATTGACACTTCTATGCCTGATGGGCCTGCTGGGCCTTCTGCTGGCCTGAATCCTGGCCCATGGGTTGGTTTTGAGTCGTATTCAGACAGTGGTGGCCGAGTAGGTGGGATATTTTTTTTATTTTTTGCTTTATTTATTTTGTTTTGTTTCTACTTACAACAAAAAACTTATTTATTTTATTTTATTTTGTTTCTAATTACTTATTTACTTCACTTTATGATAATTATTTTTGCTTTATGTTATTAAATTTTTTTATTTTTTATTTGGTTTCTACTTATATATTTTATTAAAGTTTATCTATTTTAAATATCTGTTTTAATCAAAACCAGATTTTGTTAATTTTTTTGCTATTAAATTCTTTTTTGCTATTAATGTTTTGAACGAAAAATACTTTCTTAATATAAGTTGCATAAATTTTATATAAATTTGGTTTCAAAAATACTAGAGGTTTATATAAGCTTTTTAGTTGATTCCTTTTGCATTTTATGCATTTTGTTATTTTTCATGCATTTACTGCTTTTTTGAGCTATAAGACCCGGAAATTGAAAAGCACTACATATGAACTCTGAAAAGGTTGAAAGTTGGCATGGTATCATCATTTCACCTACATAGCATGTGCAAGAAAGTAGAGAGGGTTACGGCAAAAAATGGATGCACTTCGTGTACAAAATGGACAATCTATTTCGAAGTATCAGGATTTCATACGGAAACTCGTCTGTTACAACAGGCATTTCAAATGAACTATGAAAAGGTTGAAAGTTGGCATGGTATCATCATAATAGTTGTGGAGAGAAAGTCTTCACTTTTTTCGCTTGTGTGCTTTGCTTATTGCGCCGTAACCATGGATAATCATCATCGTTTATCAGGATGCTTGGGTCAGCCTTTGACTTTGAAGGGAGGAATTTCATGAAACTTTTCATAATCTTCAGACATGTCTGTCTTGCCCTCCACTCCCACGATGTCCCTTTTTCCTGAAAGAACTATGTGGTGCTTTGGCTCATCATATGATGTATTCACTTCCTTATCTTTTCTTTTTTTCGGTTTGGTAGACATGTCCTTCACATAGATAACCTGTGCCACATAATTGGCTAGGACGAACGGTTCGTCAGTGTACCCAAGATTGTTCACATCCACTGTTGTCATTCCATACTGTGGGTCTACCTGTACCCCGCCTCCTGACAGATTGACCCATTTGCACTTAAACAAAGGGACCTTAAAATCATGTCCATAGTCAAGTTCCCATACATCCATTATGTAACCATAATATGTGTCCTTTCCCCTCCCGGTTGCTGCATCAAAGCGGACACCGCTGTTTTGGTTGGTGCTCTTTTGATCTTGGGCGATCGTGTAAAATGTATTCCCATTTATCTCGTATCCTTTGTAAGTCAGTACAGTCGAAGATGGTCCCCTGGACAACGAGTACAACTCATCACAAACAGTGTTGTCACCTCTGAGACGTGTTTCCATCCAACTGCTGAAAGTCCTGATGTGTTCACATCTAATCCAGTCGTCACACTGCTCCGGGTGTTTGGAGCGCAGACTGTTCTTGTGTTCATCGACATACGGGGTCACCAAGGTAGAGTTCTGTAGAACTGTGTAGTGTGCTTGACACCAAGAATGCCCGTCCCTGCATATTATACCTACCTCTCCTAGCGTGCCTTTTCCAGTCAGTCTCCCATCATACCGCCATTTAGGGAGACCTATCTTCTTAAGGCCAGGAAGGAAGTCAACACAAAACCCAATGACATCCTCTGTTTGATGGCCAATGAAGATGCTTGCTTCTGGCCTAGCACGGTTACGAACATATTTCTTTAGGACTCCCATAAACCTCTCAAAGGGGAACATATTGTGTAGAAATACGGGGCCCAAAATGACAATATCATCGACTAGATGAATGTCACATCCCTAGCCTCAGCTTGGCCTTGGACTATCTTGGTTGTTGCATCATGTTTAAATTCAAGGAAAATCGAATTGAGGGAATTCCCAAAGCCTCAGAAATCTTTGAAAATGAGCAAGTTAAAAATTCCTTCAAACGAGTCCAAGAAAATGTTCCTGTTATTCTGTGAAAATATTGGCATGAGGTGAAATTCAAGCCAATATTTTGGGAGTCACAGAAATAATTTATTTGGGCCTTTGATTTAAATCAATAATATATTTTGGTTGAAATTATTTCTGTTATATAAGAACTAATGTCCAAATAATCCCAAACTGAAACGTTTCATGTTGGGTTTATTCTATACAGTGGGCATGTTCAGTTTGGTGATTTTTGAAAGGGTCTAGGTATTTTTGAAACGTTTCATGTTGGCAGAGGCATGTCGACGCGCCGCGCCGAGCGGCCACCTCCTGCTTCGCGCTGTCCACGCCTCCTGCATCCTCGCCGTTTGTCGTGGAAATGCCCGGGTGCCCTGGATTTCCTCCCTCTTCCTTTGCTCACTTCCCCCTCTCTCTCCCTCGCTCCCCACCTCATGGCCGAGGCCGCCATGGCCGCACCGACACCATTCGCCACGGCCACCGACCCTCCCTCGCCCATCCAGTGTATCCAAGAGCTCTGGGTCGTCCTCCTCTTCCTCTCCACCAAGCCATGGAACGACGGACGCACCACAATGTCGCCAGCATCACCGTTTCCATCGCCGGCCACCGTGGATCCTCGCCGTCGATTCGGGAGCTACCGGGCGTCCCCGACCCCGACCTCGCGTTCGTTGGACTCTCTGTGAGCCTCCGCACCGAACCCCTCTCTCTCTGTTGCCGATTTCATCCTCTAACCGCGGCCTCTGTTGAGCCCGAGAGCTCGCCGCCGACGAGTTCGCCATTGCCGCAGCTAGCAACCTCGAATGACCAAACCGAGCACGTAGTTGTGCTCAGCGTGCTCCCAGGAGGCCATAGCACTGCTCACCTCGTTGTCTCGTACACCGCAGCATTGCATCGGTCGAGCCCGAACTTCGACCACCACCAAGGTCGACGCCGTGCCCAACTCTGGCCACCTCGCAACCTCCCCCTGCCATAGTTGGATGCGCACGAGCCCCAGCTCCTCGTAGGTGGGCTCGGCCATCGATTTGGTCGCCGGAGCCGCCGTCCCGATCATCGCCGCCGCGTCTGTGTGTTCGCCGGCGTTGAACTCCGATGATATGACGTGTCCCATCATTAGCAGCTAACGGCCCCGCTAATTAACCCCCAGGGTCAATGACAGTGGGCCCCGTGCCTGTTTAGTTTAATTTAATTTTCTGTTTAGTTTAGTTCATAACCCATTGGGACCCACACGTCAGCATTGACTTTGCTGACGCGGCCGTTGACTGGTCCCACCTGTCAGCCACACAAACCAGCCCTGGGTCACTGGCCAGTGGGCCCCCCTGGTTAGGTTTGACCTGGACCGGGTCAGTTGTCCGCTGACGTCACACTAACGCCAGGCTGACGCAGTAAATCTTTTCTGGATTTATTCTTATTTAGAAAATTCCAGAAAATGCCCAAAACTTCTAAAAATCATAGAAAATCAACTGTAACTCCAAATGAAATAAATTATATATGAGAAATTATCAGAAAAATTCAAGGAATCTGTTTATGGCATTTCACGCATGTTTGAACAATGTTTGTCCTATGTTTTGTACAAAACAAATAAATGGCATTTAACGAATCATATATGGAGTTTGAATTTGAATCTTGTATTCAAACCAACTTCATTTAACTTGTTGATAGTTGCATTAGCTCAATCAACAGCATATTGCCATGTCATGATCATGCATCATATTGTTGCATCGCATTGATTGTGTTCCTCCTTGTTTGCCGGTAATTGTCCCTTCTCAGTAGACACCGCTCCGACGATTGTTCGATGACACCGATGAAGAACTATATTATCCTCAGAAGTGCCAGGCAAGCAAAAACCCCTTGTTCATTCCGATATAATCCCACTCCCTCGCTCCTGCTCTCTTTTACTGCATTAGGACAACAACGATTCAACTGTTACATGCTGCGGTAGTTGAACCTTTTCCTTTGCATGACCTGTCATTGCCACAGTAAATAGATGAAACCCACTAGCATGAGTAGGAGTTGTTTGATCCCTGATGTGCCTACTCATTCATGCTTGTTGTCATGCCTGCTACTGCTTAGAGTTGAGTTGGGTCTAATTCATCGGGAATGAATTGGAATGTGGTGGACATGTCCTACTGTTGAGAGCTAAGTGTGTGAACACGATTTGGTAAAGGTAGTGGTGAGAGGCCATGTAGGAGTACATGGTGGGTTGTCTCATTGAAACCGTCCTTAGGAACTGAGTTATGTGTTTGTGATCCATGAACAGTTACTACCACACATTGGGCTCCGGGCGCTCCAAGCTCTCTCGACTTATTAATCAACTTGATCTCTATCCAGGAGTTGCAACTAGTTTCTAATGTTTGTAGGTAGTGTTAGTAGTCTACCAAGTGGCACCCGGTACAGGTGGGCTTGGGACAGACTAGGCACAGTGGCCCGGTGTACCAAGTGGCACCCGGATGGTGGGCTTGGGAACCCTGTACACATCGTTTGGGGCCGTGAGTGACACCCCGGCCGGATCTCCTTGCGGATGGAACCCGAATAGGCGATAAACCTGGACTAGAGACTTGTGTGGTTAGTCATGTCGTGGCCGACTCCCTCACCAGGCTTCCGCTTGAAGGTTGTCGAGATACACGACGTGTACATGGTGGTAAGTGGCGAGAGCGTGTGTGAAGAAGTACACCCCTGCAGGGTTATCATTATCTATTCGAATAGCCGGATTCCTCGGATATAGAAACTTGGACCCCTTGCATAGTTCATAGACAAGTGAAAGTGGATACTTTAAAATGCGCAAGATAAGTGTGAGTGCTATGGATGGCGTTCTCACAGGGAGACGGGAGCGGATCCATAGTGGTGTATTGGTATGGTGAATTTGTGGACTCGTGTGCGCCACCTCAAAAGAGTTGCTTGCAGTCGTAGTTCAGGTTAGCCACTGAGTCAAAGCTGGCTTGCTGCAGTTAAACTCCACCACCCCCTTTGTTGATACCGACGCATATGTAGCTAGTTCTGATGTAAGTCTTGCTGAGTACCTTTGTACTCACGTTTGCTTAATTTATGTTTTGCAGAGAGATTTCAGTCTCGCTAGTAGTTCCGCGTGGACTTCGACGTTTAGCTTGTTACCTTAGCTACGATCTTGTGCCCTCGGCAGGATCTGGTAGATAGTTAGGCTTCTTAGCCTTTTTCATTTGTAGATGTCTGTACTCAGACATGTTAAGCTTCCGCATGTGCTTTGCATTGTATGCTATGACTACTGGGTCATGAGACCCATGTTTGTAATATCTCGCTCCTCGGAGCCTAATAAATAAATACTTTCAGTCGTAGAGTCTTGTTGTGATGCCATGTTGTATTTGCACATATCGAGCATATTGTGTGTATGATTGAAATGCTTGGTATGTGTGGGATCCGACAATCTAGTTGTTTATCCTTGGCAGCCTCTCTTATGGGGAAATGTAGTCTAGTGCTTCCGTGAGCGATAGTAGTCCGCTACATTCCGGTTCACCGGAGTCCTGCTAGCCCAGCACTACTGCTCAGGACGCTTGACTGGCCGGCATGTGTTTCACTTTGTTCCTGTGTCTGTCCCTTCGGGGAAATGTCACGCGGTGACTCCGGAGTCCTGCCTAGCCTGCTACAGCCCGGGTTCCCGGAGTCCTGTTAGCCCAGTGCTACAGCCCGGATTCACACGCTGCTGACCGACATGCTCGAGGTTGATTCATGTATGCCTGTCCCCACGGGTTAGTGCCGCTTTGGGTTCACGACTAGCCATGTCGGCCCGGGTTCTCAGTCATATGGATGCTGGCAACACTATCATATACGTGAGCCAAAAGGCGCAAACGGTCCCGGGCCATGGTAAGGCGACACCCGTGGGAATACCGTGCGTGAGGCCGCAAAGTGATATGAGGTGTTACCGGCTAGATCGATGTGACTTGGAATCAGGGTCCTGACAGCTTTGGTATCAGAGCCTGACTGCCTGTAGGATTACCAAGCCAAACTGGTCGAAGTCGAGTCTAGAAATGCTTTAGTTATGTAAGGGAATTGATTGTGGAAGGGAACGTAAGGCTCTTTTTACTCCTTATATCCTCATGATCTTCTGATCTGAGTCATCTTATCCTTTCTACGGGGATTAAGAACTTGGCTTCTCTTCTATCTCTCAGGATGACGTGTTACTAAACCGTAGTTGCCCAGGATTGTTGAGTTCAAGCCTCAGTTCAGTTCCTACTACTTATGTATGTTGACCCTTGATCCCGGAACTTTGATATTGTGATGTTGAGTATTTATGCCACCGTTTTGCAGGATGTCTCAAATCTTTTCGAGCATTTACAGCCGTTATGCTGTCCGAGTCATCCGAGGTTTCTAAACAATCTGATGCATTTGCAAATCCCTTCTTTCCATTCCGATGTCTCTTTGGGCCAGTTTAACCACACTAATCGGTGAGTTGAGGTACTTTGTTGCCTCGACATATATGTTGGAGCTAGTATTATAACCCTAGGTGTCTTAGAGGATCACCTAGTAAATCCGGCCATGTTTTGTGCTCCTAGTGTGATGAATCTGGCCGTCATTCTCGAAAGCATCCCATGATGCCATTTAGTAGTAGGTATTCTACTCTTGGGTTCCTGACCCAAGATTCACTCCACTTACCTTCTGTTGATAGTGTTTGCTAGTTCCTTTAGAATATTAGTAACCTTTGTGATAGTCCTCGAGGCCCGTGGTATTTCCTTCTTCCAAATACCATGAACTACTTATGGCAGAAGTTCTTTTGAACTAAAAGATCACAACTAGAGTGATCTTGATGGGTTATCCATTCTATATTGTGGCTCTGCCAGTTCTACCTTTCTGCATGGGTTATCCGGAAGAAATATGTTGAACTCGTTCGACATACTAATCTATGCATCCACAACTCAGAAAGTTATATGTTCCTTGAGTTGTCCCCCTCTTTAGTTATATTCCGACCTTCATCTATCAATTGATAGTAAGGAGTATTTGGCAATCGTGTTTATCAATGCCTATTACTCTAGTGGTCCGTCAAGTCATTCTATTTCAGAATGACTAGGAGAAACAAACTCCAGTACCTCATCCATGTCTAGGATTGGTTCAAAGCAATTGTACTTCGCAGATCAAAATGCCAATCCAGCTTTTGTTCTATTCTACCTCGGAGTATTACCCCCTTTATGTCATGATTGTCATGAGAATTGCACCATCACTCATGAATTTTGAACGCAGTGATACTTCTCGCCATCATTATTCATACCTCGGTCTCCGTGTAGTTGTGACCGGAATGCCGACAAGTGAACCGTGATGTGTGAAATCAATACTCCTAGCAACCCAGTTGCTTGGTAGTTAATGGACAATAATTTGATTCTTAGTGTGTTGGTTATTCAATCATCATTCTAAGATTAATCATGCTACCTAGTCCTTATTTCCGGTGCACTCTTCGATCAATGAGTTAGGATTATTCAATCCCTTACTCTTCTGATCATGTCGTCTTGCCTTGAAAAGCAAGATTGTTCTCGAGCTTAGAGACATATCGGTGGCTCATGATTTTCCGGATATCGTCATGGGAGTATCACCAGGTCGTCACCTGACCGCTATGTTGAGTTCATGATCATGTGGGTTTTCCTCCAAACCACCCATTCTCCAAGAATCTGTCATGGATACCCTGAGCTAGTTGGCTAAGCTAAACAACAACTTGGAGAGTTCGAAGATAAAAGCTTGTCCGACTTAGTTCATCATTATGGGATATTCTTGGGTAGTGTGCGTTGAAGAAAGATGATATCTTCATCGATTGGTCCCTGTGATCAGTTGTTGGATCTATTGCCTTGTCAAAACTTTGACTTGAGTATGGGCTATCGTCAAGTCAAATCAGAACCAACGATGTTCGTAATGTTGTCTTATTCGTGGATGATCCCTCGAGCATACACCATTACATCTTTTGGTCTGACCAATGCTATCACCGTGTTCACATGAAGGTGGAAGTCCAGTGATATGGAAATACCGATGAGTTGTTGTTGAGCCCATCAGCAGCATTTTGTCTCCTCCATGATTCATGTTGAACGTTGCGCTAGTGTTGGAAACTTGGTAAGCATTTTCTTCGTGCCCCGTTCATGAAGTATATGTTTGGATGAAAGTAGTGACTTCCTCTAGATTCATGTGCAATCGATGCAAGTTGCCACCGTGAATTCGAGGGAGCTTGTTTTTTTGCTTCCTTTGGAATCATCTCAAGCCAGTCATGCATTCGTGCGAAGTATTATATGGTTTGGTAGATTAATTACCTCCACTCCATAGGTGTTCCTAGCACACCAAGCCACTGACTGATTTGCACAAGGAAAAGGAGTCTGTTGTATTAATTCTAGATCATGCACAAGACTTCGATATCCTCGATGATGGTTCGCACCCAGAACTCGGTAGTGTTTTGTTGTAAGACTACTATGTGGTCATGCTTGTCTGGGACAACGTGTTCACATGTACATAGCAAAACCAGCTGATGTTTTGGAGCTTGCTATCGTAGTTCATCTCCCGAGAATCTCACAACGTCATCTCGTCGATTTGTGTTGCAAACTTTCTTTTCCAGACATGTTGTTCGAATTATCCTGTTACCAACCAGATCTAAATCTCAGGCAGATATGATGGTTGGAACCTCTTCCAAGAACTATGATATAGGTTCCAGTGAAGTGGACGCACCTAGCTGGAAGCACTATTATTGTAGTATCGTGAGTCAGCAATTTGGCCACCCTTCCATGAGGAGCTGGTATGACTTAGAGCATAAGTTGTTCCTTATGGGTTCTTTGAGTTTCCGAAGTCAGGCCTTTATTTGATGTTCTAGATACTGAATGGTATTGGGTTAAGCTGGTACATCAAGGAGAACATTACAAGCGGAGTGCTAAATGTCTCTCGGTCGATCATCCAGATTCTGATCCCTTGGTCTCGCTGAGGTGAAATCTGAGAAAGTGTTATCTTTCTTTGCATTTGCATCTTCCACCATTATTCATCTTGGTAGCATGTTGTGTTGCCAGGATCCTTGACACGGATATTGGCAGAACCTTGACGAATACGGAAATGCTCAAGTTCTGGAGAGCACGCGCAAGCACTAGGATTTATCATCGGCATTAATTGGGATCCGTTCTCAGTTTCTTCGATTATGCCATAACCTTTCAAACAGTTGAATCTCTCTCTACTGTTGAGTTCTTCCCCAGTTACCAGAATCATTCCCAACATTTGCATTTTGTTCCCAGCTTGCACCTCAGTAGTTGTTGTGTAGGATCATCTTCAAAAGTGGGCTTACCCTAGACCCTATCCTTTCTCGATGATAAAAACAAATCATCCATTGTGTTGTCTTCAACAAGGTAGTCCACATCATCCATTCTAGTATGAGTATGCCATTTCTTCAAGCTCCTTCACGCGATCGTTTGTGATTGCCTCAGGCTGGTGAGAAGAGTTTCAATGATCTCTGAATCAAAAGTAATTCTTTTTGCCACTTAAGGGAATATTTCTACGAGTCACCTTCCTTAAGATGTCTCGTTATGGTATCATGGCAATTATCTCCTCGCTACTTTGAAACCATGCATCATCCTACTTAAGCGTGGAATTGTTGCCTACCAAATTTGAACCTTTATCATCCGCTTCTTTCCATCACCCTTGATGTGTGTTTCGTGTCTTAGCTCAAGAGATGTTTTATATCTCACTCCATGAGTTGATCTTGAGTGCTCGATCCCCGAGGAGATCGATTTCTATAGAATGTCTTTCTGCCGTCATCATGCTGGATGAAGATCCCCAAAGCAAAGACGTCAAGATCAAGATGACACAATGAATCAGTATCCTCAAGAAAGACATCTGGATTGTGAAGATTGTGTTAGCTTGTGTCCCTCTATCTCCTTACCTCATGACTTGAATCTCGGGACGAGATTCTTGCTTAGTGGGGGTGAGTTGTCACATCCCTAGCCTCAGCTTGGCCTTGGACTATCTTGGTTGTTGCATCATGTTTAAATTCAAGGAAAATCGAATTGAGGGAATTCCCAAAGCCTCAAAAATCTTTGAAAATGAGCAAGTTAAAAATTTCTTCAAATGAGTCCAAGAAAATGTTCCTGTTATTCTGTGAAAATATTGGCATGAGGTGAAATTCAAACCAATATTTTGGGAGTCACAGAAAAAATTTATTTGGGCCTTTGATTTAAATCAATAATATATTTGGGTTGGAATTATTTCTGTTATATAAGAAATAATGTCCAAATAATCCCAAACTGAAATGTTTCATGTTGGGTTTATTCTATACAATTGGCATGTTCAGTTTGGTGATTTTTGAAAGGGTCTAGGTATTTTTAGAAAAGTCACAAAGACTACAGAATAATAGAAAACAAAATTAAAAGAGAAAGAGGGAAAACATACCTGGCCTTACCTGTAGTCGGCCCAGCTGCACCGGCCAGCCCACCAGGGGCAGAGCCGTCTTCAACCTCTGCCTACTGGCAGAGGCGTGTCGACGCGTCGCGCCGAGCGGCCACCTCCGGCTTCGCGCTGTCCACGCCTCCTGCGTCCTCGCCGTTTGTCGTGGAAACGCCTGGGCGCCCTGGATTTTCTCCCTCTTCCTCTGCTCACTTCCCCCTCTCTCTCCCTCGCTCCCCACCTCATGGCCGAGGCTGCCATGGCCGCACCGACACCGTTCGCCACGGCCACCGACCCTCCCTCGCCCATCCAGTGTATCCAAGAGCTCCGGGTCGTCCTCCTCTTCCTCTCCACCAAGCCATGGAACGACGGACGCACCACAACGTCGCCAGAATCACCGTTTCCATCGCCGGCCACCGTGGATCCTCGCCGTCGATTCGGGAGCTACCGGGCGTCCCCGACCCCGACCTCGCGCTCGTTGGACTCTCTGTGAGCCTCTGCACGGAACCCCTCTCTCTCTGTTGCCGATTTCATCCTCTAACCGCGACCTCTATTGAGCCCGAGAGCTCGCCGCCGACGAGTTCGCCATTGCCGCAGCTAGCAACCTCGAATGATCAAACCGAGCACGTAGTTGTGCTCAGCGTGCTCCCAGGAGGCCATAGCACTGCTCACCTCGTTGTCTCGTACACCGTAGCATTGCATCGGTCGAGCCCGAACTCCGGCCGCCACCGAGGTCGACGCCGTGCCCAACTCTGGCCACCTCGCAACCTCCCCCTGCCATAGTTGGATGCGCACGAGCCCCAGCTCCTCGTAGGTGGGCTCGGCCATCGATTTGGTCGTAGGAGCCGCCGTCCCGATCATCGCCGCCGCGTCTGTGTGTTCACCGGCGTTGAATTCCGATGATATGACGTGTCCCGTCATTAGCAGCTAACGGCCCCGGTAATTAACCCCTAGGGTCAATGACAGTGGGCCCCGTGCCTGTTTAGTTTAATTTAATATTCTGTTTAGTTTAGTTCATAACCCACTGGGACCCAGACGTCAGCGTTGACTTTGCTGACGCAGCCGTTGACTGGTCCCACCTGTCAGCCACACAAACCAGCCCTGGGTCACTGACCAGTGGGCCCCCCTGCTCAGGTTTGACCTGGACCGGGTCAGTTGACCGCTGACGTCACGCTGACGCCAGGCTGACGCAGTAAATCTTTCCTGGAGTTATTCTTATTTAGAAAATTCCAAAAAATGCCCAAAACTTCTAAAAATCATAGAAAATCAACCGTAACACCAAATGAAATAAATTATATATGAAAAATTATCAGAAAAAATTCAAGGAATCTGTTTATGGCATTTTCATGCATGTTTGAAAAATGTTTGTCCTCTGTTTTGGACAAAACAAATAAAGGGCATTTAACTAATCATATATGGAGTTTGAATTTGAATCTTGTATTCAAACCAACTTCATTTAACTTGTTGATAGTTGCATTAGCTCAATCAACAGCATATTGCCATGTCATGATCATGCATCATATTTTTGCACCGCATTGATTGTGTTCTTCCTTGTTTGTCGGTAATTGTCCCCTCTCAGTAGACGCCGCTCCGACGATTGTTCGATGACACCGATGAAGAACTATATTATCCTGAGAAGTGCCAGGCAAGAAAAAACCCCTTGTTCATTCCGATATAATCCCACTCCCTCGCTCCTGCTCTCTTTTACTACATTAGGACAACAACGATTCAACTGTTACATGCTGCGGTAGTTGAACCTTTTCCTTTGCATGACCTGTCATTGCCACAGTAAATAGATGAAACCCACTAGCATGAGTAGGAGTTGTTTGAGCCCTGATGTGCCTACTCATTCCTGCTTGTTGTCATGCCTGCTACTGCTTAGAGTTGAGTCGGGTTTGATTCATCGGGAATGAATTGGAATGTGGTGAACATGTCCTACTGTTGAGAGCTAAGTGTGTGAACATGATTTGGTAAAGGTAGCGGTGAGAGCCCATGTAGGAGTACATGGTGGGTTGTCTCATTGAAACCGTCCTCAGGAACTGAGTTCTGTGTTTGTGATCCATGAACAGTTACTACCACACATTGGGCTCCGGGCGCTCCTAGCTCTCTCGACTTATTAATCAACTTGATCTCTGTCCAGGAGTTGCAACTAGTTTCTGGTGTTTGTAGCTAGTGTTAGTAGTCTTCCAAGTGGCACCCGGTACAGGTGGGCTTGGGACAGACTAGGCACAGTGGCCCGGTGTACCAAGTGGCACCCGGATGGTGGGCTTGGGAACCCTGTACACATCGTTTGGGGCCGTGAGCGACACCCCGGTCGGATCTCCTTGCGGATGGAACCCGAATAGACGATAAACCTGGACTAGAGACTTGTGTGGTTAGTCAGGTCGTGGCCGACTCCCTCATCAGGCTTCCGCTTGAAAGTTGCCGAGATACACGACGTGTACATGGTGGTAAGTGGCGAGAGCGTGTGTGAAGAAGTACACCCCTGCAGGGTTATCATTATCTATTCGAATAGCCGGATTCCTCGGATATGGAAACTTGGACCCCTTGGATAGTTCATAGACAAGTGAAAGTGGATACTTTAAAATGCGCAAGATAAGTGTGAGTGCTATGGATGGCGTTCTCGCAAGGAAACGGGAGCGGATCCATAGTGGTGTATTGGTATGGTGAATTTGTGGACTCGTGTGCGCCACCTCAAAAGAGTTGCTTGCCATCGTAGTTCAGGTTAGCCACTGAGTCAAAGCTGGCTTGCTGCAGTTAAACTCCACCACCCCCTTTGTTGATACCGATGCATATGTAGCTAGTTCTGATGTAAGTCTTGCTGAGTACCTTTTTACTCACGTTTGCTTAATTTATGTTTTGCAGAGAGATTTCAGTCTCGCTAGTAGTTCCGCGTGGACTTTGACGTTTAGCTTGTTACCTCAGCTACGATCTTGTGCCCTCGGCAGGATCTAGTAGATAGTCAGGCTTCTTAGCCTTTTTCATTTGTAGATGTCTGTACTCAGACATGTTAAGCTTCCGCATGTGCTTTGCATTGTATGCTATGACTGCTGGGTCATGAGACCCATGTTTGTAATATCTCGCTCCTCGGAGCCTAATAAATAAATACTTTGAGTCGTAGAGTCTTGTTGTGATGCCATGTTGTATTTGCACATATCGAGCATATTGTGTGTATGATTGAAATGCTTGGTATGTGTGGGATCCGACAATATAGTTGTTTATCCTTGGCAGCCTCTCTTATGGGGAAATGTAGTCTAGTGCTTCCGTGAGCCATAGTAGTCCGCTACAGCCCGGTTCACCGGAGTCCTGCTAGCCCAGCACTACTATTCAGGACGCTTGACTGGCCAGCATGTGTTTCACTTCATTCTTGTGTCTGTCCCTTCGGGGAAATGTCACGCGGTGACTCCGGAGTCCTGCCTAGCCTGCTACAGCCCGGGTTCTCGGAGTCCTGTTAGCCCAGTGCTACAGCCCGGATTCACACGCTGCTGACCGACATGCTCGAGGTTGATTCATGTATGCCTGTCCCCACGGGTTAGTGCCGCTTTGGGTTCACGACTAGCCATGTCAGCCCGGGTTCTCTGTCATATGGATGCTAGCAACACCATCATATACGTGAGCCAAAAGGCGCAAACGGTCCCGGGCCATGGTAAGGCGACACCCGTGGGAATACCGTGCGTGAGGCCGCAAAGTGATATGAGGTGTTACTGGCTAGATCGATGTGACTTGGAATCGGGGTCCTGGCAGCTTTGGTATCAGAGCCTGACTGCCTGTACGATTACCAAGCCAAACTAGTTGAAGTCGAGTCTAGAAATGCTTTATTTATGTAAGGGAATTGATTGTGGAAGGGAACGTAAGGCTCTTTTTACTCCTTATATCATCATGACCTTCTGATCTGAGTCATCTTATCCTTTCTACGGGGATTAAGAACTAGGCTTCTCTTCTATCTCTCAGGATGATGTGTTACTAAACCGTAGTTGCCCAGGATTGTTGAGTTCAAGCCTCAGTTCAGTCCATACTACTTCTGTATGTTGACCCTTGATCCCGGAACTTTGATATTGTGATGTTGAGTGGTTATGCCACCGTTTTGCAGGATGTCTCAAATCTTTTCGAGCATTTACAGCTGTTATGCTGTCCGAGTCATCCGAGGTTTTTAAACAATCTGATGCATTTGCAAATCCCTTCTTTCCATTCCGATGTCTCTTTGGGCCAGTTTAACCACACTAATCGGTGAGTTGAGGTACTTTGTTGCCTCGACATATATGTTGGAGCTAGTATTATGACCCTAGGTGTCTTAGAGGATCACCTAGTAAATCTGGCCATGTTTTGTGTTCCCAGTGTGATGAATCTGGCCGTCATTCTCGAAAGCATCCCGTGATGCCATTTAGTAGTAGGTATTCTACTCTTGGGTTCCTGACCCAAGATTCACTCCACTTACCTTCTGTTGATAGTGTTTGCTAGTTCCTTTAGAATATTAGTAACCTTTGCGATAGTCCTCGAGGCCCGTGGTATTTCCTTCTTCCAAATACCATGAACTACTTATGGCAGAAGTTCTTTTGAACTAAAAGATCACAACTAGAGTGATATTGATGGGTTATCCATTCTATATTGTGGCTCTGCCAGTTCTACCTTTCTGCATGGGTTATCCGGAAGAAATATGTTGAACTCGTTCGACATACTAATCTATGCATCCACAACTCAGAAAGTTATATATTCCTTGAGTTGTCCCCCTCTTCAGTTATATTCCGACCTTCATCTATCAATTGATAGTAAGGAGTATTTGGCAATCGTGTTTATCAATGCCTATTACTCTAGTGGTCCTTCAAGTCATTCTATTTCAGAATGACTAGGAGAAACAAACTCCAGTACCTGATCCATCTCTAGGATTGGGTTAAAGCAATTGTACTTCGCAGATCAAAATGCCAATCCAGCTTTTGTTCTATTCTACCTCGGAGTATTACCCCCTTTATGTCATGATTGTCATGAGAATTGCACCATCTCTCATGAATTTTGAACGCAGTGATACTTCTCGCCATCATTATTCATTCCTCAGTCTCCGTGTTGTTGTGAACGGAATGCCGATAAGTGAACCATGATGTGTGAGATCAATCCTCCTAGCAACCCAGTTGCTTGGTAGTTAATGGACAATAAGTTCATTCTTAGCGTGTTGGTTATTCAATCATCATTCTAAGATTAATCGTGCTACCTAGTCCTTATTTCCAGTGCACTCTTCGATCAATGAGTTAGGATTATTCAATCCCGTACTCTTCTGATCATGTCGTCTTGCCTTGAAAAGCAAGATTGTTCTCGAGCTTAGAGACATATCAGTGGCTCGTGATTTTCCGGATATCTTCATGGGAGTATCACCAGGTCGTCACCTGACCGCTATGTTGAGTTCATGATCATGTGGGTTTTCCTCCAAACCACCCATTCTCCAAGAATCTGTGATGGATACCCTGAGCTAGTTTGGTAAGCTAAACAACAACTTGGAGAGTTGGAAGATAAAAGCTTGTTCGACTTAGTTCATCATTAAGGGATATTCTTGGGTAGTGTGCATTGAAGAAAGATGATATCTTCATCGATTGGTCCCTGTGATCAGTTGTTGGATCTATTGCCTTGTCAAAACTTTGACTTGAGTATGGGCTATCGTCAAGTCAAATCAGAACCAACGATGTTCGTAATGTTGTCTTACTCGTGGTTGATCCCTCGAGCATACACCATTACATCTTTTGGTCTGACCAACGCTATCACCGTGTTCACATGAAGGTGGAAGTCCAGTGATATGGAAATACCGATGAGTTGTTGTTGAGCCCATTAGCAGCATTTTGTCTCCTCCATGATTCATGTTGAACGTTGTGCTAGTGTTGGAAACTTGGTAAGCATTTTCTTCGTGCCCCGTTCATGAAGTATATGTTTGGATGAAAGTAGTGACTTCGTCTAGATTCATGTGCAATCGATGCAAGTTGCCGCCGTGAATTCGAGGGAGCTTTTTTTTTTGCTTCCTTTGGAATCATCTCAAGCCAGTCATGCATTCGTGCGAAGTATTATATGGTTTGGTAGATTAATTACCTCCACTACATAGGTGTTCCTAGCACACCAAGCCACTGACTGATTTGCACAAGGAAAAGGAGTCTGTTGTATTAATTCTAGATCATGCACAAGACTTCGATATCCTCGATGATGGTTCGCAGCCAGAACTCGGTAGTGTTTTGTTGTAAGACTACTATGTGGTCATGCTTGTCTGGGACAACGTGTTCACATGTACGTAGCAAAACCAGCTGATGTTTTGGAGCTTGCTATCGTAGTTCATCTCCCGAGAATCTCACAACGTCATCTCGTCGATTTGTGTTGCAAACTTTCTTTTCCAGACATGTTGTTTGAATTATCCTGTTACCAACCAGATCTAAATCTCAGGCAGATGTGATGGTTGGAACCTCTTCCAAGAACTATGATATAGGTTCCAGTGAAGTGGACGCACCTAGCTGGAAGCACTATTATTGTAGTATCTTGAGTCAGCAATTTGGCCACCCTTCCATGAGGAGCTGGTATGACTTAGAGCATAAGTTGTTCCTTATGGGTTCTTTGAGTTTCCGAAGTCAGACCTTTATTTGATGTTCCAGATACCGAATGGTATTGGGTTAAGCTGGTACATCAAGGAGAACATTACAAGCGGAGTGCTAAATGTCTCTCGGTCGATCATCCAGATTCTGATCCCTTGGTCTCGCTGAGGTGAAATCTGAGAAAGTGTTATCTTTCTTTGCATCTGCATCTTCCACCATTATTCATCATGGTAGCATGTTGTGTTGCCAGGATCCTTGACACGGATATTGGCAGAACCTTGATGAATACGGAAATGCTCAAGTTCTTGAGAGCACGCGCAAGCACTAGGATTTATCATCGGCATTAATTGGGATCCATTCTCAGTTTCTTTGATTATGCCATAACCTTTCAAACAGTGGAATCTCTCTCTACTGTTGAGTTCTTCCCCAGTTACCAGAATCATTCCCAACATTTGCATTTTGTTCCCAGCTTGCACCTTAGTAGTTGTTGTGCAGGATCATCTTCAAAAGTGGGCTTACCCTAGACCCTATCCTTTCTCAATGATAAAAAGAAATCATCCATTGTGTTGTCTTCAACAAGGTAGTCCACATCATCCATTCTAGTATGAGTATGCCATTTCTTCAAGCTCCTTCACGCAATCGTTTGTGATTGCCTCAGGCTAGTGAGAAGAGTTTCAATGATCTCTGAATCAAAAGTAATTCTTTTTGCCACTTAAGGGAATGTTTCTGTGAGTCACCTTCCTTAAGATGTCTCGTTATGGTATCATGGCAATTATCTCCTCGCTACTTTGAAACCATGCATCATCCTACTTAAGCGTGGAATTGTTGCCTACCAAATTTGAACCTTTATCATCTGCTTCTTTCCATCACCCTTGATGTGTGTTTCGTGTCTCAGCTAAAGAGATGTTTTATATCTCACTCCATGAGTTGATCTTGAGTGCTCGATCTCCGAGGAGATCGATTTCTGTAGAATGTCTTTCTGCCGTCATCCTGCTGGATGAAGATCCCCAAAGCAAAGACGTCAAGATCAAGATGACACAATGAATCAGTATCCTCAAGAAAGACATCTGGATCATGAAGATTGTGTTAGCTTGTGTCCCTCTATCTCCTTACCTCACGACTTGAATCTCGGGACGAGATTCTTGCTTAGTGGGGGTGAGTTGTCACATCCCTAGCCTCAGCTTGGCCTTGGACTATCTTGGTTGTTGCATCATGTTTAAATTCAAGGAAAATCGAATTGAGGGAATTCCCAAAGCCTTAGAAATCTTTGAAAATAAGAAAGTTAAAAATTTCTTCAAATGAGTCCAAGAAAATGTTCCTGTTATTCTGTGAAAATATTGGCATGAGGTGAAATTCAAACCAATATTTTGGGAGTCACAGAAATAATTTATTTGGGCCTTTGATTTAAATCAATAATATATTTGGGTTGGAATTATTTCTGTTATATAAGAAATGATGTCCAAATAATCCCAAACTGAAATGTTTCATGTTGGGTTTATTCTATACAGTGGGCATGTTCAGTTTGGTGATTTTTGAAAGGGTCTAGGTATTTTTAGAAAAGTCACAAAGACTACAGAATAATAGAAAACAAAACTAAAAAAGAAAGAGGGAAAACCTACCTGGCCTTACCTGTAGTCGGCCCAGCTGCACCGGCCAGCCCACCTGGTGGCCCAGCCCACCAGGGGCGGAGCCGTCTTCAACCTCTGCCTACTGGCAGATGCGTGTCGACGCATCGTGCCGAGCGGCCACCTCCTGCTTCGCGCTGTCCACGCCTCCTGCGTCCTCGCCGTTCGTCGTGGAAATGCCTGGGCGCCCTGGATTTTCTCCCTCTTCCTCTGCTCACTTCCCCCTCTCTCTCCCTCGTCCCCACCTCATGGCCGAGGCTGCCATGGCCGCACCGACACCGTTCGCCATGGCCACCGACCCTCCCTCGCCCATCTAGTGTATCCAAGAGCTCTGGTTCGTCCTCCTCTTCCTCTCCACCAAGCCATGAAACGACCGCCGCACCACAACATTGCCAGCATCACCGTTTCCATCGCCGGCCACCGTGGATCCTCGCCGTCGATTCGGGAGCTACCGGGCGTACCCGACCCCGACCTCGCGCTCGTTGGACTCTCTGTGAGCCTCCGCACCGAACCCCTCTCTCGCAGTTGCCGATTTCATCTTCTAACTGCGGCCTCTGTTGAGCCCGAGAGCTCGCCGCCGACGAGTTCGCCATTGCCGCAGCTAGCAACCTCGAATGACCAAACCGAGCACGTAGTTGTGCTCAGCGTGCTCCCAGGAGGCCATAGCACTGCTCACCTCGTTGTCTCATACACCGTAGCATTGCATCGGTCGATCCCGAACTCCGGCCGCCACCGAGGTCGACGTCGTGCCCAACTCTGGCCACCTCACAACCTCCCCCTGCCACAGTTGGATGCGCACGAGCCCCAGCTCCTCGTAGGTGGGCTCGGCCATCGATTTGGTCGCCGGAGCCGCCGTCCCGATCATCGCCGCCGCGTCTGTGTGTTCTCCGGCGTTGAACTCTGATGATATGACGTGTCCCGTCATTAGCAGCTAACAGCCCCGCTAATTAACTCCCAGGGTCAATGACAGTGGGCCCCGTGCCTGTTTACTTTAATTTAATTTTCTATTTAGTTTAGTTCATTACCCACTAGGACCCACACATCAGCATTGACTTTGCTGACGCGGCCGTTGACTGGTCCCACCTGTCAGCCACACAAACCAGCCCTGGGTCACTGACCAGTGGGCCCCCCTGGTCAGGTTTGAACTGGACCGGGTCAGTTGACCGCTGACGTCACACTGACGCCAGGCTGACGCAGTAAATCTTTTCTGGATTTATTCTTATTTAGAAAATTTCAGAAAATGCCCAAAACTTCTAAAAATCATAGAAAATCAGCCGTAACTCCAAATGAAATAAATTATATATGAAAAATTATCAGAAAAATTCAAGGAATCTGTTTATGGCGTTTTCATGCATGTTTGAACAATGTTTGTCCTCTGTTTTGGACAAAACAAATAAATGGCATTTAACTAATCATATATGGAGTTTGAATTTGAATCTTCTATTCAAACCAACTTCATTTAACTTGTTGATAGTTGCATTAGCTGAATCAACAGCATATTGCCATGTCATGATCATGCATCATATTGTTGCATCGCATTGATTGTGTTCCTCCTTGTTTGCCGGTAATTGTCCCCTCTCAGTAGACGCCGCTCCGACGATTGTTCGATGACATCGATGAAGAACTATATTATCCTTAGAAGTGCCAGGCAAGCAAAAACCCCTTGTTCATTCCGATATAAACCCACTCCCTCGCTCCTGCTCTCTTTTACTGCATTAGGACAACAACGATTCAACTGTTACATGCTGCGGTAGTTGAACCTTTTCCTTTGCATGACCTGTCATCGCCACAGTAAATAGATGAAACCCAGTAGCATGAGTAGGAGTTATTTGAGCCCTAATGTGCCTACTCATTCATGCTTGTTGTCATGCCTGCTACTGCTTAGAGTTGAGTCGGGTCTGATTCATCAGGAATGAATTGGAATGTGGTGAACATGTCCTACTGTTGAGAGCTAAGTGTGTGAACACGATTTGGTAAAGGTAGCGGTGAGAGGCCATGTAGGAGTACATGGTGGGTCGTCTCATTGAAACCATCCTCAGGAACTGAGTTCTGTGTTTGTGATCCATAAACAGTTACTACCACACATTGGGCTCCGGGCGCTCCAAGTTCTCTCGACTTATTAATCAACTTGATCTCTGTCCAGGAGTTGCAACTAGTTTCTGGTGTTTGTAGGTAGTGTTAGTAGTCTACCAAGTGGCACCCGGTACAGGTGGGCTTGGGACAGACTAGGCACAGTGGCCCGGTGTACCAAGTGGCACCTGGATGGTGGGCTTCAGAACCCTGTACACATCGTTTGGGGCCGTGAGTGACACCCCGGCCGGATCTCCTTGCGGATGGAACCCGAATAGGCGATAAACCTGGACTAGAGACTTGTGTGGTTAGTCAGGTCATGGCCGACTCCCTCACTAGGCTTCCGCTTGAAGGTTGCCGAGATACACGACGTGTACATGGTGGTAAGTGGCGAGAGCGTGTGTGAAGAAGTATACCCCTACAGGGTTATCATTATCTATTCGAATAGCCGGATTCCTCGGATATGGAAACTTGGACCCCTTGCATAGTTCATAGACAAGTGAAAGTGGATACTTTAAAATGCGCAAGTTAAGTGTGAGTGCTATGGATGGCATTCTCGCAGGGAGACGAGAGCGGATCCATAGTGGTGTATTGGTATGGTGAATTTGTGGACTCGTGTGCGCCACCTCAAAAGAGTTGCTTGCAGTCGTAGTTCAGGTTACCCACTGAGTCAAAGCTGGCTTGCTGCAGTTAAACTCCACCACCCCCTTTGTTGATACCGATGCATATGTAGCTAGTTCTGATGTAAGTTTTGCTGAGTACCTTTGTACTCACGTTTGCTTAATTTATGTTTTGCAGAGAGATTTCAGTCTCGCTAGTAGTTCCGCGTGGACTTCGACGTTTAGCTTGTTACCTCAGCTACGATCTTGTGCCCTCGGCAAGATCTGGTAGATAGTCAGGCTTCTTAGCCTTTTTCATTTGTAGATGTCTGTACTCAGACATGTTAAGCTTCCGCATGTGCTTTGCATTGTATGCTATGACTGTTGGGTCATGAGACCCATGTTTGTAATATCTCGCTCCTCGGAGCCTAATAAATAAATACTTTGACTCGTAGAGTCTTGTTGTGATGCCATGTTGTATTTGCACATATTGAGCATATTGTGTGTATGATTGTGTTGGGTTTCGTAGTAATTTCAAAAAAATTCCTACGCACACGCAAGATCATGGTGATGCATAGCAACGAGAGGGGAGAGTGTTGTCTACGTACCCTCATAGACCGCAACGGAAGCGTTGACGCAACATAGAGGAAGTAGTCGTACGTCTTCCCGATCCGACCGATCCAAGTACCGTTACTCCGGCACCTCCGAGTTCTTAGCACACGTACAGCTCGATGACGCTCCCCGGGCTCCGATCCAGCAAAGCTTCGGGGATGAGTTCCGTCAGCACAACGGCGTGGTGACGATGATGATGTTCTACCGACGCAGGGCTTCGCCTAAGCACTACAACGATATGACCGAGGTGGAATATGGTGGCAGGGGGCACAGCACACGGCTAAGGAACGATCACGTGGATCAACTTGTGTGTTCTAGGGTGCCCCCTGCCCCTGTATATAAAGGAGCAAGGGGGAGGCCGGCCGGCCCTTGTTTGGCACGCCAGGAGGAGTCCTCCTCCTAGTAGGAGTAGGACTCCTACTAGGAGGGGGAAAGAGGTGGGGAGGGAGAAGGAAAGGGGGGGCGCCGCCCCCCTCCCCTAGTCCAATTCGTACCAGGGAGGAGGTGGCGCGCGGCCCACCTCTAGCAGCCCCTCTCTGTCTCCACTAAGGCCCATATGGCCCATTACTTCTCCCGGTATGGTTCCGGTAACCCTCCGGCTCTCCGGTTTTCTCCGAAATCACCCGGAACACTTCCGGTGTCCGAATATAGCCGTCCAATATATCAATCTTTATGTCTCGACCATTTCGAGACTCCTTGTCATGTCCGTGATCACATCCGGGACTTCGGTACATCAAAATGCATAAACTCATAATAACGGTCATCGTAACGTTAAGCGTGCGGACCCTACGGTTCTAGAACAATGTAGACATGACTGAGACAAATCTCTGTTCAATAACCAATAGCGGGACCTGGATGCCCATATTGGCTCCTACATATTCTACGAAGATCTTTATCAGTCAGACCGCATAACAACAAACGTTGTTCCCTTTGTCATCGGTATGTTACTTGCCCGAGATTCGATCGTCGGTATCCAATACCTAGTTCAATCTCGTTACTGGCAAGTCTCTTTACTCGTTCTGTAATATATCATCTCGCAACTAACTCATTGGCTGCAATGCTTGCAAGGCTTATGTGATGTGCATTACCGAGAGGGCCCAGAGATACCTCTCCGACAATCGGAGTGACAAATCCTAATCTCGAATTACGCCAACCCAACATCTACCTTTGGAGACACCTGTAGAGCACCTTTATAATCACCCATTTACGTTGTGACGTTTGGTTGCACACAAAGTGTTCCTCTGGTAAACGGGAGTTGCATAATCTCATAGTTATAGGAACATGTATAAGTCATGAAGAAAGCAATAGCAACATACTAAACGATCGGGTGCTAAGCTAATGGAATGGGTCATGTCAATCAGATCATTCGACTAATGATGTGACCTCATCAATCAAATAACAACTCTTTGTTCATGGTTAGGAAACATAACCATATTTGATTAACGAGCTAGTCAAGTAGAGGCATACTAATGACACTCTGTTTGTCTATGTATTCACGCATGTATTATGTTTCCGGTTAATACAATTCTAGCATGAATAATAAACATTTATCATGATATAAGGAAATAAATAATAACTTTATTATTGCCTCCAGGGCATATTTCCTTCAGTCTCCCAGCTGCACTAGAGTCAATAATCTAGATTACACAGTAATGATTCTAACACCCATGGAGCCTTGGTGCTGATCATGTTTTGCTCGTGGAAGAGGCTTAGTCAACGGGTCTGCAACATTCAGATCCGTATTTATCTTGCAAATCTCTATGTCTCCCACCTGGACTAGATCCCAGATGGAATTGAAGCGTCTCTTGATGTGCTTGGTCCTCTTGTGAAATCTGGATTCCTTTGCCAAGGCAATTGCACCGGTATTGTCACAAAAGATTTTCATTGGACCCGATGCACTAGGTATGACACCTAGATCGGATATGAACTCCTTCATCCAGACTCCTTCGTTTGCTGCTTCTGAAGCAGCTATGTACTCCGCTTCACATGTAGATCCCGCCACGACGCTTTGTTTAGAACTGCACCAACTGACAGCTCCACCATTTAATGTAAACACGTATCCGGTTTGCGATTTAGAATCGTCCGGATCAGTGTCAAAGCTTGCATGAACGTAACCGTTTACGATGAGCCCTTTGTCACCTCCATATATGAGAAACATATCCTTAGTCCTTTTCAGGTACTTCAGGATGTTCTTGACCGCTGTCCAGTGATCTACTCCTGGATTACTTTGGTACCTCCCTGCTAAACTTATAGCAAGGCACACATCAGGTCTGGTACACAGCATTACATACATGATAGAGCCTATGGCTGAAGCATAGGGAACATCTTTCATTTTCTCTCTATCTTCTGCAGTGGTCGGGCATTGAGTCTGACTCAACTTCACACCTTGTAACACAGGCAAGAACCCTTTCTTTACTTGATCCATTTTTAACTTTTTCAAAATCTTGTCAAGGTATGTGCTTTGTGAAAGTCCAATTAAGCGTTTTGATCTATCTCTATAGATCTTTATTCCTAGTATGTAAGCAGCTTCACCGAGGTCTTTCATTGAAAAACTCTTATTCAAGTATCCCTTTATGCTATCCAGAAATTCTATATCATTTCCAATCAGTAATATGTCATCCACATATAATATCAGAAATGCTACAGAGCTCCCACTCACTTTCTTGTAAATACAGGCCTCTCCGAAAGTCTGTATAAAACCAAATGCTTTGATCACACTATCAAAGCGCTTATTCCAACTCCGAGAGGCTTGCACCAGTCCATAAATGGATTGCTGGAGCTTGCACACTTTGTTAGCTCCCTTTGGATCTACAAAACCTTCCGGTTGCATCATATACAACTCTTCTTCCAGAAATCCATTCAGGAATGCAGTTTTGACATCCATCTACCAAATTTCATAATCATAAAATGCGGCAATTGCTAACATGATTCGGACAGACTTAAGCATCGCTACGGGTGAGAAGGTCTCATCGTAGTCAACCCCTTGAACTTGTCGAAAACCTTTTGCGACAAGTCGAGCTTTGTAGACAGTAACATTACCATCAGCGTCAGTCTTCTTCTTGAAGATCCATTTATTCTCAATTGCTTGCCGATCATCGGGCAAGTCAACCAAAGTCCATACTTTGTTCTCATCTCAGAGTTCATGGCTTCAAGCCATTTTGCGGAATCTGGGCTCACCGTCGCTTCTTCATAGTTCGTAGGTTCATCATGATTTAGCAGCATGATTTCCAGAACAGGATTACTGTACCACTCTGGCGCGGATCTCACTCTGGCTGATCTACGAGGTTCAGTAGTATCTTGTCCTGAAGTTTCATGATCATTATCATTAGCTTCCTCACTTATTGGTGTAGGTGTTGCAGAAACAGTTTTCTGTAATGTACTACTTTCCAATAAGGGAGCAAGTACAGTTACCCCGTCAAGTTCTACTTTCCTCCCACTCACTTCTTTCGAGAGAAACTCCTTCTCTAGAAAGGATCCATTCTTAGCAACGAATGTCTTGCCTTCGGATCTGTGATAGAAGGTGTACCCAACAGTCTCTTTTGGGTATCCTATGAAGACACATTTCTCCGATTTAGGTTCGAGCTTATCAGGTTGAAGCTTTTTCACATAAGCATGGCAGCCCCAAACTTTAAGAAACAACAACTTTGGTTTCTTGCCAAACCATACGTCACACCCTAGCTAGTCCATGCATTAGAGTGTGCATCATGTTTACTTTTCATCAGAAACTGGAAATGGGGAAGGCAGAACCCCCAGCACCCCTCCTGAAATAAACTAGGATTTACTAAAGATAATTTCAATGAACCTAAAATGCCCCTCTAAAATGTTCACCCTCTTTGCCTTAGGTTAGGACCTCTGGCAAAATTGGTGCACAATTTTCTAGGTCAACAGAAGGTCATTGATTTAAATCATAAATATTTGAATGTGGGCATTTAAATGCTAATAAATAATTTAAGTGCTCAAATAATTCTGGAAATAAATGTTTGCTGTTAGGAATAATCCCAGCAGAGCCCACAATTATTTTCAGGATTTTAGAAAGTGCCTAGGTATTTTTAATAAAGCCCTAGAGCTACAGAAAAATAGAAGAAGAAAACAAAATCAAAAAAAAGAAGAGAAAGAAGCTCACCTGGCGCCACCCACCAGGCCCACCTGCCGGCCCAGCCCAGCCACCGAACCAGCGAGCAGCTTGGCTTGGCCAGGCAGGCAGGCAGGTGCTCGACGGTGGCACCAGCGCGCGCCACGCAGCTGGCTGCCGTCCTGCTTCCTCCCCTCGCCGCCCTGCTGGCCTGGACAGGCTCCACGTCGCTGCCTCAACCCCCTAGACATGCTCACTTGTCCCCTGCCTCTCTCTCTCGCTCCACCTTCGCCTTGGCCGACGCTGCTGAGCTCGCGCCACCGTGAAAACCGCGTCCACCGACGTCCCCGTGTTGCACTACCGTGTCCATCCTCTCCGCCATCGTCGACTTCGTCGAGGAGCTGAGCCCCGAGCGCTCACACGCTCTGCAACGTCTTCTTCGACCTCATCTTAACCGAGCATCGCCGAAGATCCCTTTCGCCGTCACTGCCGCATCGACTCGTCCCCGACCGCGCCGTCTACCTCTACGTGATCGCCGTGAGCTGTTGCACCTCCCCAACCTCTTTGTTCCTCTTCTCGTGCACCACAACGAGCACACAAAGCTCACCCGCACTCGTCGCCGTGGAGCTCGTCGCCGACGTGTCACTGGCCAAACTCCGGCCACGCCACCTAGTCCAACTACTTCACTGCATCCCTAGGGGCACAACGCACCTCACCACATGCCTTGCCGTGCCCCGTAGCCTCGGGCTGACTTTCTCCCGACTCCGGCGACCGCAAGGCTCGTCGCCAGCGACGTTTCCGGCCACCCCGAGCCCAACCCCCACCACCAAACGCCGCGGTTTGTCCCTAGCTACCCGTAGCTGCTCTCCGCGCATCGAATGGTGCCCTGTGGGCGATTTCCGCAGCACGCCACCGCGTCTGGCCTCGCCGGCAGATTTTGACCCGCTGACCGGCGAGGTTGACCTGCCGACGTGGGTTGACCTCCCCCCTCTCTCACCGACATGCGGGCCCCGCCCGACTAATTACCCTGTTAGTGCTAACTAAATAGGTTAGTTTAATTAGTATAGACACTGACTAGTGGGCCCTGCCAGTTAATTAGGCTAACTAAACGTAGTTAGTGCACAGAGACACTGACCAGTGGGGCCCACCAGTCAGGTTTGACCTGGCTGGCGCCTTTGACCTGCTGACGTCACCCTGATGCATTGCTGACGTAGTAATTGATTTTCTGGATTTATTCTTATTCAGGAAATTCCAGAAAATAGTTCAAACTTCAAAAATTCATAGAAATTCAACCATAACTCCAAATGAGATAAATTATATATGAAAAATTATCAGAAAAATTCAATCTATCCATCTGTAATGGTTTCATGCATGACAAAACAAGTTTACCTTGCTGTTTAAGCAGAATAAGGAAATGCACTATAAATGCCATGTTTAATGAGCTAATATTTGAATCTTTGATTCAAATGAGCTCATCCCTTTCTATTCTAGCTTGCATTAGGCCAAGACACCGACATATTGCCATGTCATAGCATGCATCATATTGTTGCATATCGTCATGTGTTGACTGTGTTCCGATGTGTTCTTCGTGGTAGGTCCTGCCTCCGAGGATATTCACGAGTATCCAACTGAAGGGCAGTATCCCACTACCACTCCATCAGGCAAGCAACCATTGATCATTCCGAGACAAACCCATGTTCTCGCTTCTGCTCTTGTTTACTGCATTAAGACAACGCGATTGAAACTGCTGCGTGCTACGGTAGTTGAACCCTTATCCTCTGCATGACCTGTCATTGCCACAGTAACTAGATGAAACCCACTAGCATGTGTAGGAGTTGATTGAGCCATGTTTTGTGATTCCTACCTTGCTATGCCTGCTATGCTTAGAGTTGTGTCAGGTCTGGTTCATCTGGGTGATGGGCTAGAGTGAAATGCTTATGCCGGTAATGTGAGGGATGTGCTGAACATGTTTTGGTAAAGGTATCCATGAGAGGCCATGTAGGAGTACATGGTGGGTTGTTTCATTGAGGCCATCCATAAGAACTGAGATCTGTATGTGTGATTTAAGATGCAGTTACTACCGTACATTGGGCCCGAAACCAATGGACCATCTCGGCTTCTTAATCACCGTAGTACTCTGTCCAGGAGTTGCAATTAGTTTCTGGTGTTTGTAGGTTATGTGTTGGCGGCTGTGCGTAGCGCTGACCCTAGGGGTGGGCTATGTTGCGGTAGATACACCGTGGCACGGTGTACCGAGTCACCCGTTTGGTGTCTCGGGAACCCTGTTCACATCGTTCGGGGCCGTATGTGGAAACCTCGGCCGGACTCCCTGCGGATGGAACCTGGATAGGCGATAAACCTGGACTAGATACTTAAGTGTTTAGGTAGGCCGTGGCCGACACCCTCGCTGGGCTTCCGCTTGAAGGTTGCCGAGTACATGTCGTGTAAACGGCGGTAAGTGGTGAAAGCGTGTATGACGAAGTACACCCCTGCAGGGTATAAACTATTCGAATAGCCGCGTCCGCGGTAAAGGACTACTTGGTTGCCTCTACAGCTCAAAGACAAATTAATGGATACTACTAAAAGACTCAAGATAAGTGTGAGTACCGAGGATGGCCCTCTCGTAGGATGACGAGGGAGGATCCCCGGTGGAGTATTGTGTTGGTGAGTAGTGGACTCGTGTGCGAAAACTATTTTATTAGTGAAGATCCGTAGGATAGCTTAGCCAAGAGTCAAAGCTGGCTTGCTGGAAATAACCCCACCACCTTCTTGAGAATAAGCATGTATAGTAGGTTCTGATGTAAGACTTGCTGAGTACCTTTGTACTCATGTTTGCTTATTTATTGTTTTCAGATGACAACACTGCCCCCTCCGATGGGTTTTATGTAGACCTTGACGTCGACGAGTGACTAGCCACCCAGGTGGTGATCCTGGCCATGGAGGGCCCTATGTAGATAGACAGGCTTCGAGAAGCCTTCTTTCTTTTCAAAGTCTGTACTCAGACTAGTTGCTTTCGCATGTGCTTGTATGATTGTATGACTTGAGTGTCGGGTCATGTGACCCCTATCTGTATGATATGTTATGAATGGCTCTCTGGAGCCTTTAAATAAAGTACTTGAGTTGTAGAGTTTTGTTGTGATGCCATGTTGTATGTACTCATATCGGGCATATTGTGTGTATGCTTGAAATGCTTGGTATGAGTGGGATCCGACAATCTAGTTGTTTATCCTTGGCAGCCTGTCTTATGGGGAAATGTAGTCTAGTGTTCCTCGAGCCATAGTAGTCCGCTACAGCCCGGTTCACCGGAGTCCTGCTAGCCCAGCACTACTGTTCAGGACACTTGACTGGCCGGCATGTGTTTCACCTCGTTCCTATGTCTGTCCCTTCGGGGAAATGTCATGCGGTGACTTCCAGAGTCCTGCCTAGCCTCCTACAGCCCGGGGTTCCCTGGAGTCCTGTTAGCCCAGTGCTACAGCCCGGAATCACTCGTTGATGACCGACATGCTCGATGTGATTCATGTATGCCTGTCTCCATAGGTCTGTGCCGCTTCGGGTTCACAACTAGCCATGTCGGCCCGGGTTCTATGTCATATGGATGCTAGCGACACTGTCATATACGTGAGCCAAAAGGCGCAAACGGTCCCGGGCCATGGTAAGGCGAAACCCGTGGGTTACCGTGCGTGAGGCCGCAAAGTGATATGAGGTGTTACCGGCTAGATCGATGTGACTTGGAATCGGGGTCCTGATAGCGTTGGCATCAGAGCCGGACTGCCTGTAGGTTCGTTGAGCCAAACTGGTCGATGTCGAGTCTAGAAATGCTTTAGTTATATGTAGGGGAATTGATTGTGGGAGGGAACGTAAGGCTCTTTTACTCCTTTACCCTATGCCTCTGATCTGAGTCATTCTCTTCTCATTCAACATGGGTTAAGGACTAGGCTCTCTTCTTCTATCAGGTTCACGTGTTACTAATCCGTAGTAGCTTATAGGATTATTGCTACGAGTCCCAGTTCAGTTTCTACTATTCCTAGTATGTTGTTAAATTGAATCAGAACCTTGATATGATGTTGTTGAGTGGTACTGTGAACTGTTGTGGGTGTCTCAAATCTTTTTCTGAGCATTTACAGCCGTTATGCTGTCCAATTTTCCCTAGAAATTCTGATGTCTTGCCTTGTGGTTGTGCTTTCAGATGGCCAACCGTGTTCACAACCAAGTGGTTCGCCTGACTAGGTGCCTCGACGTGCCCGGTCATACTGCTATGTCAGTCCAGGTCATGATCAAGATGGGTTACCGCTGGTACCCCGAATACACCGTCGAAGAGCTGTTCCGCGACTTTAATCAAAGCCAGTATTTCTGCACCGTCAGGATATTCCCTTCTTATCCTGGATCTACCGAGCCCCTTCACTGTTCCTATGGACTCGGGGTTACCGTTGAGATGGCTGTGCAGGATGCTGCCTATTCCATGATGACCATCTTGCGAGTCCGGACTGACCTGCTTCGGAACACTGACTTCCGTTACATACCAGCTTCACTTCCGGGAGCGCAAGGGTATCTTCAGGCCATCTATGCTGACTCCACTCAGGAGGACTCATTAACTCGTACCACTGCCTAGATGCTCGAAGATAAGGACCGAGAGAATCGGGCCTTGAGGCTGGAGCTTTTTAATACCCGTGCTGATCATTGGGCCACATTGACTCGGTTTGCACCTGCAGTGCAAGCTGGATGTATGGATACAAGGGATCTGTATCCTGTGAGATCAGCTCTGCCAGACATGGTGGATTGGCGTGATGTGGGCGGCATCACCCCACCCCGTGGCCCCCGCAGGCCGCCGTTTGTTGGTCCAAGACCTCATCCTAGCCCCTATGGTCCACAGGCTCCTCAGGACCGTCTGTTTCCGGATGATCACGTTGAACTTCCAGGCTATGGAGGTGACTTCTATGAGGACTACTACGGAGCTTCCTGAGTTAGTAGTAGTACCACTAGTATTGTAGTAGTTGTATCTCCACTGTCCTGCGTGACTTGTGGAATATGACTTTGCGTGTAATCGATTCCGGAGGTGTAGACAAATAATGCATAGGAGCTTGGAATGCCTCCGATGAGATGTAACGTCTTTCGTCATAGTTGTACTATAGCCTGGGCTTGTACTAAACTATGTATGATGTGTATGACCGTTGGTATATATATGGCAGTTTTATATTACCATGACATACGGATGAACATCTCTGCATTCCGTGTTATCCATTACATTCTGCACTTCCTTGCTAAGTTTGAGCCATCCTTGTCTAAACCATTGTCTTGTTTTCTCCTAGGATGGTCAACACCCGCGGAAACCCTGCTGTTTCGGAGCAGGGGGAAGCCAGTGCAGCTAGAGGTGAAAATCTGCCTCACCCGCCTTCTCTGGCCGAAGTGATGCTAGAGGCAGAAAGAAACAAGCGTGAGACTAACCGCGTGCTGGAGCGGATTGAGCAGAACACTGCACGCCACCCACGAAATGACTTGGTGTCAATCAATGACTTTATCAAGCTGTACCCACCAAAGTTCAACCATTCCGTCGAACCTCTCGACGCGGATGACTGGCTTCGCAGCATCACCCACAAGCTACGTTCTACCAACATAGCCGAAGCTGACAAGGTTACCTATGCTGCCTATCACCTCGAAGGCCCTGCTAGTCTCTGGTGGGAAAACTTCGAAGCTATGCGCCCGGTCGGCCAAATCACTACTTGGGCTGAATTCAGTGAGGCTTTCCGTGAGCATCACATTCCGGAAGGTCTCATGGATCGCAAGAGGGAGGAGTTCTGCAACTTCACCCAAGGAAGACTGACTGTGGATGCATATAGTCGTGAATTTGGGAATCTGGCACGCTATGCCCCTGAAGAGGTTTCTACTGACGCCAAGAAGCAGGCAAGGTTCCGCAAGGGACTTAGCCCTGAGCTTCGCCGGGATCTCCGTCTGCACGAGTGCACATCTTTTCAGAAGTTGGTCAATAAAGCCATCAGTGCTGAGACAGGCCAGACTGATTATGACGCTTCACGCAAGCACTCCCGTGATTTTGGCTCTTCATCCGGCTCTGGAGCTCAGAAGCGCCGGGTGTGGATTCCAAGCACGGCACTGCCACCTAGGTTCATCCCGAGGCCATCCTTTGAGGCGCCTCGTCCCAACCAACAATTTGCACCGCCCAAGCCCTATGGTGGCCCCGCTGTTAATGCTGCTCCACGCCCCAATGTGGTGACATGCTTCAAGTGTGGAGAGCCGGGTCACTATAGTCGAGAGTGTCCCCAGAACAACCCAAATCAAGCTGGAAAGTCCGTTGGCCGTGGTAAGCCCGCGGGAAAGACTTTCTACGCCAAGCCGGCCACCACTGCCCGTGGCCATGTTAACTATGTTTCAGCCGAGGAGGCTCATGAGGATCCTAACGTCGTCCTTGGTACGCTCCTTGTTAACTGCCATCCGGCATCTATTCTTTTCGATACTGGAGCATCTCATTCATTCATATCCGAGAATTATGCTCGATTGCATAACATGACATTCTGTAACATGCCCACTTCCATGGTAATTCAAACTCCGGGTTCCAAATGTCAAACTTCTAGAGTAAGCCATGGGAATGAAATTCTTGTAGATAGACTTGTCTTCCTTGCATCCTTAATAGCTCTCAAGTCCTCCGACATAAATATCATCTTGGGTATGGACTGGATGACAGCTCATTATGCTAGGATCGACTGTGCCACTAGAACCGTTCAACTTACTCACCCCTCGGGCAAGACAGTTAATGTCTTAACTCGAGTGGCCAAGCGCCAACTTTACTCCCTAAATGCCAACCCTCTTCCCAACCTTGAGGATGTTCCGGTAGTCCGAGACTTTCCGGATGTCTTTCCAGAAGAACTGCCAGGTGTTCCACCTGACAGGGATGTTGAGTTTGTGATAGACCTTGTTCCAAGAATCGTTCCAATTTCTAGAAGACCCTACAAGATGGCACCCCTAGAACTAGCCGAGCTTAAGAACCAACTCGATGAGTCCTTGAACAAGGGTTTCATCCATCCTAGTTCCTCTCCTTGGGCTTGCCCCGTCCTCTTCGCCAAGAAGAAGGATGGAACGGACCGAATGGTTGTGGATTACTAAGCTGTCAACTTGGTTACCATCAAGAACAAATACCCACTTCCAAGGATCAACGATCTGTATGATCAGCTCGTTGGATCCTCAGTCTTCTCCAAGATGGATTTGAGGTTGGGTTACCATCAAATGAAAATCAGAAATGTGGACATTCCCAAAACGGCCTTTGTTACTCGTTATGGCCAATATGAGCACACCGTCATGTCCTTCGGTTTAACCAATGCCCCGGCTACTTTTTCTCGGTTAATGAACTCAGTCTTCATGGAGTACTTGGATAAATTCGTCGTTGTATACCTCGATGACATACTCATCTACTCCAAGAATGAAGAGGATCACGCTGAACATCTAAGGTTGGTATTGATGAAACTTCGAGAGCATCGCCTTTATGCCAAATTCTCCAAGTGTGAATTTTGGTTGCCAGAAGTGACCTATCTAGGCCATGTAATCTCTGGCAAGGGTATTGCTGTCAATCCCGAGCGAGTTCAAGCCGCCCTTGATTGGACTCCACCTGAGACGGTTAAGCAAGTTCGGAGCTTCCTTGGCTTAGCGAGGTATTGCCGCCGCTTCATCGAGAATTTCTCCAAGGTTGCTAAACCTCTAACTGAACTCCTCAAGAAAGATAAAAAGTTCGAGTGGACTCCACAGTGCGAGATCAGTTTTCCAGAACTGAAAAGACGCCTGACATCTGCCCCCGTACTGGTACCACCAGACTTCTCCAAGGACTTTATTATCTATTGCGACGCCTCGCGACAAGGACTAGGTTGCATACTCATGCAAGATCGTCAGGTAATTGCCTACGCTTCACGGCAATTACACCCACATGAGGAAAATTACCCTACACATGATCTAGAGCTTGCAGCTGTAGTCCATGCACTTAAAACCTGGCGACATTACCTTCTCGGTAATCGTTGCGAGATCTTCACCGATCACCAAAGTTTGAAATATATCTTCACCCAACCAGATTTGAATCTCAGGCAATGACATTGGGTCGAGTTGATCTCGGATTACGACTTAGGAATAACTTACACCCCGGGCAAAGCCAATGTCATGGCTGATGCGCTAAGCCGTCAATCCTATTGTAACAACCTGATGTTACAACAAAGTCAACCACTTCTCCATGAGGAGTTTCGTAAGCTAAACCTTCACATTGTTCCTCGAGGATTCCTATCCACCCTGGTGGCGGAACCTACCCTTACGGATCAGATCATCAAGGCACAGAAGGTAGATCCGGGAATCTCCCGTATTAAGAGAAACATTAAGAAAGGAGTCGTGAATTGTTTCTCCATTGATGATCAAGGTGCCGTATACTTTGGGAATCGCCTAGTGGTTCCAAAGGCACGAAACCTGAGGCGACTGATCCTTAAGGAAGCTCATGAATCCCCTCTCACCATTCATCCCGGTAGTACCAAAATGCATCAAGACCTACGCCAGAGGTTTTGGTGGACTAGGATGAAGAGGGAAATCGCTCAATACATTGCTAACTGCGACGTTTGTCGTCGGGTTAAAGCAGAGCATCAACGGCCTGCTGGCACCCTTCAACCTTTGGCTATTCCTGAATGGAAATGGGATAAAATTAGTATGGATTTCATCACTGGGTTTCCCAGGACCAAGAGAGGGAATAATGCCATCTTTGTTGTGATCGACCGACTTTCTAAAGTAGCCCACTTTCTACCTATTCGTGAGAGTATCACCGCTAGCCAGCTAGCTGATTTATACATCTCCTGAATAGTGTCTCTTCATGGTGTTCCATTGGAAATTAACTCAGACCATGGGAGTCTCTTCACCTCTCGATTTTGGGAAAGTTTCGAAAATGCTATGGGAACTCATCTCTCCTTTAGCACCGCCTTCCATCCTCAATCAAGTGGTCAAGTAGAGCGAGTCAATCAAATTCTAGAAGATATGCTCCGAGCTTCTGTTATCTCGTTCGAATGAGTTGGGAGAAATGCCTTCCATTCCCGAAGTTTGCTTATAACAATAGTTATCAAGCTAGTTTGGGCAAAGCTCCTTTCGAAGTTCTTTATGGACGAAAATGTCGAACGCCTCTTAACTAGTCAGAAACCGGGGAAAGACAACTCTTTGGCCCGGATATGATTCAGGAAGCAGAAGAGAAGGTTCGCGCTATTCGTGAGAATTTGAAAACAGCCCAATGTCGTCAAAAGAGTCATTATGATCGTAAACATAAGCCTATGACTTATGAAGTCAACGAGGAGGCTTACCTTCGGGTTACTCCGTTTAAGGGAACCCATCATTTCGGTATCAATGGCAAGTTGGCTCCTCGTTACATTGGACCCTTTCGCATTCTTACCAAACGAGGAGAAGTTGCCTACCAATTGGAACTACCTCCACATCTTTCCAGAGTTCACGATGTCTTCCACGTTTTACAACTCAGGCGTTGCTTCGCGGATCCTATCCGTGGAGTGGACCACGAAACGCTTGATCTACAAGATAACCTTTCTTATCGGGAATATCCCGTTCGTATCCTTGATCAAGCCGAGCGTACCACTCGACGTCATAATATCAAGTTTCTCAAGGTTCAATGGTCACATCATTCCGAGGAAGAAGCCACATGGGAAAGGAAGGATCGCCTTCGACTCGAGTACCTCACCTTCTTTCCAGAGGATCCTAAATCTCGGGACGAGATTCTTTTGAGTGGGGGTGAGTTATCACACCCTAGCTAGTCCATGCATTAGAGTGTGCATCATGTTTACTTTTCATCAGAAACTGGAAATGGGGAAGGCAGCACCCCCAGCACCCCTCCTGAAATAAACTAGGGTTTACTAAAAATAATTTTAATGAACCTGAAATGCCCCTCTAAAATGTTCACCCTCCTTGTCTTAGGTTAGGACCTCTGGCAAAATTGGTGCACAATTTTCTAGGTCAACAGAAGGTCATTGATTTAAATCATAAATATTTGAATTTGGGCATTTAAATGCTAATAAATAATTTAAATGCTAATGAATAATTTAAATGCTCAAATAATTCTGGAAATAAATGTTTGCTGTTAGGAATAATCCCAACAGAGCCCACAATTATTTTCAGGATTTTAGAAAGTGCCTAGGTATTTTTTAATAAAGCCCTAGAGCTACAGAAAAATAGAAAAAGAAAACAAAATAAAAAAAAGAAGAGAAAGAAGCTCACCTGGCGCCACCCACCAGGCCCACCTGTCGGCCCAGCCCAGCCACCGCGCCAGCGAGCAGCTTGGCTTGGCCAGGCAGGCAGGCAGGTGCTCGACGTCGGCACCAGGGCGCGCCACGCAGCTGGCTGCCGTCCTGCTTCCTCCCCTCGCCGCCCTGCTGGCCTGGACAGGCTCCACGTCGCCGCCTCGACCCCCTGGACACGCTCACTCGTCCCCAGCCTCTCTCTCTCGCTCCCCCTTCGCCATGGCCGACGCTGTTGAGCTCGCGCCACCGTGAAAACCGCGTCCACCGACGTCCCCGTGTTGCACCACCGTGTCCATCCTCTCCGCCATCGTCGACTTCGTCGAGCAGCTGAGCCCCGAGCGCTCACATGCTCTGCAACATCTTCTTCGACCTCATCTTCACCGAGCATCGCCGGATATCTCTTTCGCCGTCGCCGCCGCATCGACTCGTCCCCGACCGCGCCGTCTACCTCTACGTGATCGCTGTGAGCTGCTGCACCTCCCCAACCTCTCCGTTCCTCTTCTCGTGCACCACAACAAGCACACGAAGCTCACCCGCACTCGCCACCGTGGAGCTCGTCGCCGACGTGTCTCCGGCCAAACTCCGGCCACGCCACCTAGTCCAACTACTTCACTGCATCCCTAGGGGCACAACGCACCTCACCACACGCCTCGCCGTGCCCCGTAGCCTCGGGCTCACTTTCGCCCGACTCTGGCGACCGCAAGGCTCGTCGCCAGCGATGTTTCTGGCCACCCCGAGCCCAACCCCCACCACCAAACGCTGTGGTTTGTCCCGAGCTACCCGTAGCCGCTCTCCGCGCATCGAATGGTGCCCTGTGGGCGATTTCCGCAGCGCGCCACCGCGTCTGGCCTCGCCGGCGGCTAAACGCCGGTAGGTTTTGACCCGCTGACCGGCGAGGTTGACCTGCCGACGTGGGTTGACCTCCCCCCCTCTCTCACCGACATGCGGGCCCCGCCCGACTAAGTACCCTGTTAGTGCTAACTAAATAGGTTAGTTTAATTAGTATAGACACTGACTAGGGGGCCCTGCCAGTTAATTAGGCTAACTAAACGTAGTTAGTGCACAGAGACACTGACCAGTGGCGCCCACCAGTCGGGTTTGACTTGGCTGGTGCCTTTGACCTGCTGATGTCACCCTGATGCATTGCTGATGCAGTAATTGATTTTCTGGATTTATTCTTATTCAGGAAATTCCAGAAAATAGTTCAAACTTCAAAAATTCATAGAAATTCAACCATAACTCCAAATGAGATAAATTATATATGAAAAATTATCAGAAAAATTCAATCTATCCATCTGTAATGGTTTCATGCATGACAAAACAAGTTTACCTTGTTGTTTAAGCAGAATAAGGAAATGCACTATAAATGCCATGTTTAATGAGCTAATATTTGAATCTTTGATTCAAATGAGCTCATCCCTTTCTATTCTAGCTTGCATTAGGCCAAGACACCAACATATTGCCATGTCATAGCATGCATCATATTGTTGCATATCGTCATGTGTTGAATGTGTTCCGATGTGTTCTTCGTGGTAGGTCCTGCCTCCGAGGATATTCACGAGTATCCAACTAAAGGGCAGTATCCCACTACCACTCCATCAGGCATCCAACCATTGATCATTCCAATACAAACCCATGTTCTCGCTTCTGCTCTTGTTTACTGCATTAAGACAACGCGATTCAAACTGCTGTGTGCTATGGTAGTTGAACCCTTATCCTCTGCATGACCTGTCATTGCCACAGTAACTAGATGAAACCCACTAGCATGTGTAGGAGTTGATTGAGCCATGTTTTGTGATTCCTACCTTGCTATGCCTGCTATGCTTAGAGTTGTGTCAGGTCTGGTTCATCTGGGTGATGGGCTAGAGTGAAATGCTTATGCCGGTAATGTGAGGGATGTGCTGAACATGTTTTGGTAAAGGTATCCATGAGAGGCCATGTAGGAGTACATGGTGGGTTGTTTCATTGAGGCCGTCCATAAGAACTGAGATCTGTATGTGTGATTTAAGATGCAGTTACTACCGTACATTTGGCCCGAAACCAATGGACCCTCTCGGCTTCTTAATCACCCTAGTACTCTGTCCAGGAGTTGCAATTAGTTTCTGGTGTTTGTACGTTATGTGTTGGCGGCCGTGCGTAGCGCTGACCCTAGGGGTGGGCTATGTTGCGGTAGATACACCGTGGCATGGTGTACCGATTCACCCGTTTGGTGTCTCGGGAACCCTGTTCACATCGTTTGGGCCCGTATGTGGAAACCTCGGCCGGACTCCCTGCGGATGGAACCTGGATAGGCGCTAAACCTGGACTAGAGACTTACGTGTTTAGGTAGGCCGTGGCCGACACCCTCGCTGGGCTTCCGCTTGAAGGTTGCCGAGTACATGTCGTGTAAACGGCGGTAAGTGGTGAAAGCGTGTATGACGAAGTACACCCCTGCAGGGTATAAACTATTCGAATAGCCGCGTCGGTGGTAAAGGACTACTTGGTTGCCTATACAGCTCATAGACAAATTAATGGATACTACTAAAAGACTCAAGATAAGTGTGAGTACCGAGGATGGCCCTCTCGTAGGATGACGAGGGAGGATCCCCGGTGGAGTATTGTGTTGGTGAGTAGTGGACTCGTGTGCGAAAACTATTTTATTAGTGAAGATCCGTAGGATAGCTTAGCCAAGAGTCAAAGCTGGCTTGCTACAAATAACCCCACCACCTTCTTGAGAATAAGCATGTATAGTAGGTTCTGATGTAAGACTTGCTGAGTACCTTTGTACTCATGTTTGCTTATTTATTGTTTTCAGACGACAACACTGCCCCCTCCGATGGGTTTTATGTAGACCTTGACGTCGACGAGTGACTAGCCACCCAGGTGGTGATCCTGGCCATGGAGGGCCCTATGTAGATAGACAGGCTTCGAGAAGCCTTCTTTCTTTTCAAAGTCTGTACACAGACTAGTTGCTTCCGCATGTGCTTGTATGATTGTATGACGTGAGTGTCGGGTCATGTGACCCCTATCTGTATGATATGTTATGAATGAATCTCTGGAGCCTATAAATAAAGTACTTGAGTTGTAGAGTTTTGTTGTGATGCCATGTTGTATGTACTCATATCGGGCATATTGTGTGTATGATTGAAATGCTTGGTATGAGTGGGATCCGACAATCTAGTTGTTTATCCTTGGCAGCCTGTCTTATGGGGAAATGTAGTCTAGTGTTCCTCGAGCCATAGTAGTCCGCTACAGCCCGGTTCACCGGAGTCCTGCTAGCCCAGCACTACTGTTCAGGACACTTGACTGGCCGGCATGTGTTTCACCTCGTTCCTATGTCTGTCCCTTCGGGGAAATGTCACGCGGTGACTTCCGGAGTCCTGCCTAGCCTGCTACAGCCCGGGGTTCCCCGGAGTCCTGTTAGCCCAGTGCTACAGCCCGGAATCACTCGTTAATGACCGACATGCTCGATGTGATTCATGTATGCCTGTCTCCATAGGTCTGTGCCGCTTTGGGTTCACGACTAGCCATGTCGGCCCGGGTTCTATGTCATATGGATGCTAGCGACACTGTCATATACGTGAGCCAAAAGGCACAAACGGTCCCGGGCCATGGTAAGGCGACACCCGTGGGTTACCGTGCGTGAGGCCGCGAAGTGATATGAGGTGTTACTGGTTAGATTGATCTGACTTGGAATCGGGGTCCTGACACCATAGTTTATAAGGCGTCGTCTCAACGGATTTTGATGGTGCCCTATTTAACGTGAATGCGGCCGTCTCTAAAGCGTAACCCCAAAACAATAGCGGTAAATCAGTAAGAGACATCATAGATCGCACCATATCTAGTAAAGTACGATTATGACATTCGGACACACCATTGCGCTGTGGTGTTCCGGGTGGCGTGAGCTGTGAAACTATTCCACAATTTTTCAAATGTACACCAAACACGTAACTCAAATATTCTCCTCCACGATCAGATCGTAGAAACTTTATTTTCTTGTTACGATGATTTTCAACTTCACTCTGAAAGTCTTTGAACTTTTCAAATGTTTCAGACTTGTGTTTCATTAAGTAGATATACCCATATCTGCTTAAGTCATCTGTGAAGGTGAGAAAATAACGATATCCGCCACGAGCCTCAATATTCATCGGACCACATACATCTGTATGTATGACTTCCAACAAATCTGTTGCTCTCTCCATAGTACGGGAGAACGGTGTTTTAGTCATCTTGCCCATGAGGCACGGTTCGCAAGTACCAAGTGATTCATAATCAAGTAGTTCCAAAAGTCCATCAGTATGGAGTTTCTTCATGCGCTTTATACCGATATGACCTAAACGGCAGTGCCACAAATAAGTTGCACTTTCATTATCAACTCTGCATCTTTTGGCTTCAACATTATGAATATGTGTGTTACTACTATCGAGATTCATCAAAAATAGACCACTCTTCAAAGGTGCATGACCATAAAAGATATTACTCATATAAATAGAACAACCATTATTCTCTGATTTAAATGAATAACCGTCTCGCATCAAACAAGATCCAGATATAATGTTCATGCTCAACGCTGGCACCAAATAACAATTATTTAGGTCTAATACTAATCCCGAAGGTAGATGTAGAGGTAGCGTGCCGACTGCGATCACATCGACTTTGGAACCATTTCCCACACGCATCGTCACCTCGTCCTTAGCTAGTGTTCGCTTAATCCGTAGTCCCTGTTTTGAGTTGCAAATATTAGCAACAGAACCAGTATCAAATACCCAGGTACTACTGCAAGCTCTAGTAAGGTACACATCAATAACATGTATATCACATATACCTTTGTTCACCTTGCCATCCTTCTTATCCGCTAAATACTTGGGGCAGTTCCGCTTCCAGTGACCAGTCTGCTTGCAGTAGAAGCACTCAGTTTCAGGCTTAGGTCCAGACTTGGGTTTCTTCTCCTGAGCAGCAACTTGCTTGCCGTTCTTTTTTAAGTTCCCCTTTTTCTTCCCTTTGCCCTTTTTCTTGAAACTAGTGGTCTTGTTGACCATCAATACTTGATGCTCGGGAATAGTCTTATTCATCCCTTGCATATTATAGTTCATCACGAAGCTCTTGTAGCTTGGTGGCAGTGATTGGAGAATTCTGTCAATGACGCAATCATCTGGAAGATTAACTCCCAATTGAATCAAGTGATTATTATACCCAGACATTTTGAGTATATGCTCACTGACAGAACTATTCTCCTCCATATTGCAGCTATAGAACTTATTGGAGACTTCATATCTCTCAATCCGGGCATTTGCTTGAAATATTAACTTCAACTCCTGGAACATCTCATATGCCCCATGACGTTCAAAACGTCGTTGAAGTCCCGATTCTAAGCCGTAAAGCATGGCACACTGAACTATCGAGTAGTCATCAGCTTTGCTTTGCCAGACGTTCATAATATCTGGTGTTGCTCCAGCAGCAGGCCTGGCACCCAGCGGTGCTTCCAGGACGTAATTCTTCTATGCAGCAATGAGGATAATCCTCAAGCTACGGACCCAGTCCGTGTAATTGCTACCGTCATCTTTCAACTTTGCTTTCTCAAGGAACGCATTAAAATTCAACGGAACGACAGCACGGGCCATCTATCTACAATCAAACATACATAAGCAAGATAATATCAAGTACTAAGTTCATGATAAATTTAAGTTCAATTAATCAAATTTAAAGAACTCCCACTTAGATAGACATCCCTCTAATCCTCTAAGTGATCACGTGATCCAAATCAACTAAACCATAACCGATCATCACGTGAGATGGAGTAGTTTTCAATGGTGAACATCGTTATGTTGATCATATCTACTATATGATTCACGCTCGACCTTTTGGTCTCCGTGTTCCGAGGCCATATCTGCATATGCTAGGCTTGTCAAGTTTAACCTGAGTATTCTGCGTGTGCAAAACTGGCTTGCACCCGTTGTAGATGGACGTAGAGCTTATCACACCCGATCATCACGTGGTGTCTGGGCACGACGAACTTTGGTAACGGTGCATAGTCAAGGAGAACACTTCTCGATAATTTAGTGAGAGATCATCTTATAATGCTACCGTCAATCAAAGCAAGATAAGATGCATAAAAGATAAACATCACATGCAATCAATATAAGTGATATGATATGGCCATCATCATCTTGTGCTTGTGATCTCCATCTCCGAAGCACCGTCATGATCACCATCGTCACCGGCACGACACCTTGATCTCCATCGTAGCATCGTTGTCGTCTCGCCAATCTTATGCTTCCATGACTATCGCTACCGCTTAGTGATAAAGTAAAGCATTACATCACGATTGCATTGCATACAATAAAGCAACAACCATATGGCTCCTGCCAGTTGCCGATAACTCGGTTACAAAACATGATCATCTCATACAATAAAATTTAGCATCATGTCTTGACCATATCACATCACAACATGCCCTGCAAAAACAAGTTAGACGTCCTCTACTTTGTTGTTGCAAGTTTTACGTGGCTGCTACGGGCTTAAGCAAGAACCAATCTCACCTACGCATCAAAACCACAACGATAGTTTGTCAATTTGACTCCGTTTTAACCTTCGCAAGGACCGGGCGTAGCCACACTCGGTTCAACTAAAGTTGGAGAAACAGTCACCCGCAAGCCACCTTTGTGCAAAGCACGTCGGGAGAACCGGTCTCGCATAAGCATACGCGCAATGTTGGTCCGGGCCGCTTCATCCAACAATACCGCCGAACCAAAGTATGACATGCTGGTAGGCAGTATGACTTATATCGCCCACAACTCACTTGTGTTCTACTCGTGCGAATAACATCAAACCATAAAACCTAGGCTCTGATACCACTGTTGGGTTTCGTAGTAATTTCAAAAAAAATCCCTACGCACACGCAAGATCATGGTGATGCATAGCAACGAGAGGGGAGAGTGTTGTCTATGTACCCTCGTAGACCGCAACGGAAGCGTTGACGCAACGTAGAGGAAGTAGTCGCACGTCTTCCCGATCTGACTGATCCAAGTACCGTTACTCCGGCACCTCCGAGTTCTTAGCACACGTACAGCTCGATGACGCTCCCCGGGCTTCGATCCAGCAAAGCTTCGGGGATGAGTTCCGTCAGCACAACGGCGTGCTGACGATGATGATGTTCTACCGACGCAGGGCTTTGCCTAAGCACTACAACGATATGACCGAGGAGGAATATGGTGGCAGGGGGCACCGCACACGGCTAAGGAACGATCACGTGGATCAACTTGTGTGTTCTAGAGTGCCCCCTGCCCCCGTATATAAAGGAGCAAGGGGGAGGCCGGCCGGCCCTTGTTTGGCGCGCCAGGAGGAGTCCTCCTCCTAGAAAGAGGTGGAGAGGGAGAAGGAAAGGGGGGCGCCGCCCCCCTCCCCTAGTCCAATTCGGACCAGGGAGGAGGTGGCGCGCGGCCCACCTCTGGCAGCCCCTCTCTCTCCACTAAGGCCCATATGGCCCATTACTTCTCCCGGTAGGGTTCCGGTAACCCTCCGGCTCTCCGGTTTTCTTCGAAATCACTCGGAACACTTCCGGTGTCCGAATATAGCTGTCCAATATATCAATCTTTATGTCTCGACCATTTCGAGACTCCTCGTCATGTCCGTGATCACATCCGGGACTCCGAACTAACTTCGGTACATCAAAATGCATAAACTCATAATAAGTGTCATCGTAATGTTAAGCGTGCGGACCCTACGGTTCGAGAACAATGTAGACATGACTGAGACAAATCTCCGGTCAATAACCAATAGCGGGACCTGGATGCCCATATTGGCTCCTACTATTCTACGAAGATCTTTATCGGTCAGACCGCATAAAAACATACGTTGTTCCCTTTGTCATCGGTATGTTACTTGCCCGAGATTCGATCGTCGGTATCCAATACCTAGTTCAATCTCGTTACTGGCAAGTCTCTTTACTCGTTCTGTAATACATCATCTCGCGACTAACTCATTGGCTGCAATGCTTGCAAGGCTTATGTGATGTGCATTACCGAGAGGGCCCAGAGATACCTCTCCGACAATCGGAGTGACAAATCCTAATCTCAAAATACGCCAACCCAACATCTACCTTTGTTGACACCTGTAGAGCACCTTTATAATCACCCATTTACTTTGTGACGTTTGGTTGCACACAAAGTGTTCCTCTGGTAAACGGGAGTTGCATAATCTCATAGTTATAGGAACATGTATAAGTCATGAAGAAAGCAATAGCAACATACTAAACGATCGGGTGCTAAGCTAATGGAATGGGTCATGTCAATCAGATCATTCAACTAATGATGTGACCTCGTTAATCAAATAACAACTCTTTGTTCATGGTTAGGAAACATAACCATCTTTGATTAACGAGCTAGTCAAGTAGAGGCATACTAGTGACACTCTGTTTGTCTATGTATTCACACATGTAGTATGTTTCCGGTTAATACAATTCTAGCATGAATAATAAACATTTATCATGATATCAGGAAATAAATAATAACTTTATTATTGCCTCTAGAGCATATTTCCTTCAGATTGAAATGCTTGGTATGTGTGGGTTCCGACAATCTAGTTGTTTATCCTTGGTAGCCTCTCTTATGGGGAAATGTAGTCTAGTGCTTCCGTGAGCCATAGTAGTCCGCTACAGCCCGGTTCACCGGAGTCCTGCTAGCCCAGCACTACTGCTCAGGACGCTTGACTGGCCGGCATGTGTTTCACTTCGTTCCTATGTCTGTCCCTTCGGGGAAATGTCACGCGGTGACTCCGGAGTCCTGCCTAGCCTGCTATAGCCCGGGTTCCCGGAGTCCTGTTAGCCCAGTGCTACAGCCCGGATTCAGACGCTACTAACCGACATGCTCGAGGTTGATTCATGTATGCCTGTCCCCATCGGTTAGTGCCGCTTTGGGTTCACGACTAGCCATGTCGGCCCGGGTTCTCTGTCATATGGATGCTAGCCACACTATCATATACGTGAGCCAAATGGCGCAAACAGTCCCGGGCCATGGTAAGGCGACACCCGTGGGAATACCGTGCGTGAGGCCGCAAAGTGATATGAGGTGTTATCGGCTAGATCGATGTGACTTGGAATCGGGGTCCTGACAATGAACTAGGATGTGCGTCATGATATTGAAGAAGGATGGTGGGAACACCAGCTCGAAACTAACAAGACATTGCTCCACATCACTCCTTAGCCTTGGTATGATTTCGGGATCGATCACCTTCTGAGAGATTGTATTGAGGAATGCACATAGCTTCACAATGGCTAATCGGACGTTTTCCGGTAGAAGCCCCCTCAATGCACCCGGAAGCAGTTGCGTCATAATCACGTGACAGTCATGAGACTTTAGGTTCTGTGACTTTTTCTCTGGAATATTTATTATTCCCTTTATATTTGACGAGAAGTCAGTCGGGACCTTCATACTGAGTAGGCATTCAAAAATGATTTCCTTCTCTTCTTTGGTAAGAGCGTAGCTGGCAGGACCTTCATACTGATTTGGAGGCATGCCGTCTTTTTCGTGCAAACATTGCAGGTCCTCCCGTGCCTCAGGTGTATCTTTTGTCTTCCCATACACGCCCAAGAAGCACAAAAGGTTCACGCAAAGGTTCTTCGTCACGTGCATCACGTCGATTGAAGAGCGTACCTCTAACTCTTTCTAGTAGGGTAGGTCCCAAAATATAGATTTCTTCTTCCACATGGGTGCGCGTCCCTCAGCGTCATTCGGAACAGATAGTCCGCCGGGACCCTTTCCAAATATTACGTGTAAATTAGAGACCATAGCAACTACGTGATCACCGGTACGCATGGCGGGCTTCTTCCGGTGATCTGTCTCGCCTTTGAAATGCTTGCCTTTCTTTCGACATTGATGGTTGGTCGGGAGAAATCGACGATGGACCAGGTACACATTCTTCCTGCATCTGTCCAGGTATAAAATTTCGATGCTAGCTAAACAGCGCGTGCATGCGTGGTATCCCTTGTTTGTCTGTCCTGAAAGGTTACTGAGAGCGGGCCAATCATTGATGGTCATGAACAACAACGGCTTTAGGTCAAATTCTTCCCCCATGTGCTCATCCCACGCACGTACACCTGTTCCATTCCATAGATGTAAGATTTCTTCAACTAATGGCCTTAGGTACACATCAATGTTGTTGCCGGGTTGCTTAGGGCCTTGGATGAGAATAGGCATCATAATGAACTTCCGCTTCATGCACATCCAAGGATGAAGGTTATACATACATAGAATCACAGGCCAGGTGCTGTGATTGCTGCTTTGCTCCCCAAAAGGATTAATGCCATCGGCGCTTAAAGCAAACCATATGTTCCTTGGGTCACTTGCAAACTCAGCCCAGAACTTTCTCTCGTTTTTTCTCCACTGCGACCCGTCAGCAGGTGCTCTCAACTTCCCGTCTTTCTTACGGTCCTCACTGTTCCATCGCATCAACTTGGCATGCTCTTTGTTTTTGAACAGTCGTTTCAACCGTGGTATTATAGGAGCATACCACATCGCCTTCACAGGAACCCTCTTCCTGCGGGGCTTGCCCTCAACATCACCAGAGTCATCTCGTCAGATCTTATACCGCAATGCACTGCATACTGGGCATGCGTTCAAATCCTTGTACGCACCGCGGTAGAGTATGCAGTCATTAGGGCATGCATGTATCTTCTCCAACTCCAATCCTAGAGGGCATACAACCTTCTTTGCTGCGTACGTACTATCGGGCAATTCGTTATTCTTTGGAAGCTTCTTCTTCAATATTTTTAGTAGCTTCTCAAATCCTTTGTCAGGCATAGCATTCTCTGCCTTCCACTACAGCAATTCCAGTACGGTACCGAGCTTTGTGTTGCCATCTTCGCAATTGGGGTACAACCCTTTTTTGTGATCCTCTAACATGCGATCGAACTTTAGCTTCTCCTTTTCACTTTCGCACTTTTACCTTGCATCAACAATGACCCGGCGGAGATCATCATCGGGCACATCGTCTGGTTCCTCTCGATCTTCAACTTCCTCTTGATCTTCAGCTTCGCCCGTCGCAGCATCACCGTATTCAGGGGGCACATAGTTGTCATCGTCCTCTTCTTCTTCGTTGTCTTCCATTTTTTCATCAAGGTGTTGTCTCATCTTTTTATTTGCATCGTCGCTCCTGAATAATTAGTTTTCCTAGAGATTTATCTTTGATCTGAACATTTTGAACTTTCTTTTTGCATAACCTTGATAAAAGGGTTGACAACAAATAATCAGAGAAGACTAGCCAACGAGATGAGGAGAGGAAAGAAGTGAAAAGAGACAAAATACAATATGATATATCAATTTAGAAGTCGTAGCAATGCACATCTTTCTAAATATATATCTTTATGTGATTGGTCACAAGTTTTAGTTGGTAGTGGTAGTAGTATATATTCACTATAATTGTTTGTACGAAATCACATTAAAAAAAATCACACATAAATCACAACAATTGCGTGCAAAAACACATAATCTTACCATATTTCATAGGGTGCTATCATTTTTCATGTTTGTAGTTGTATGAGAATATTAAATGTATTATTAACATGATTATTAAATGTATGAGAATATTAACATGATTAATATTGAACTCTTAAAGTTAACATGATTAATATTGTACTCTTACCATATTTTCATATGTCACTTGATATGTATGAGAATCTCTACTCCTAATGGACGACCTGGTTGAATAGTCCCCCCCACTTTCAACCGGTTTATTTTCAACCGTTTTTTTTCAACCGGTTTTTCTTCGTCCCACCTCCCACCACCCCCCTCCCACCAGTTTTTCTCTTTCTCGTCTGGCCGACAATACCCAACGTATTTATGGTAATCAATCACAATTAATCCACGTATGGTAAGGCTATAAGCTTAGAAATCTCAATTATAGTAATAAATCAATCCATGTATGGTAAGGCTATAACTAAGGAAATTTCGAATATGGTAATTATCACCAGAATCAAAGCTTTCCAAAAAAGTTCTTCTTGCCATACCCTAATCGTGACCTCCTCATCCTGAGGCATTATTTCCATCTATTTCTCAGCTGAATCAGAACTTTCCAAATCTTTGTCTGACTAAATCACAATTTTCCTTCCTTCCCTATCATCTCAATCGAATCATGAGCTATAGGTAAGTCATTTCGTTCTCCACCTCCCACGGGTTGTACTGATTTTTATCATGGTTTTGCCCCCTGCCGTACAAGCCGCTCGATTCCTCCTCCCTCGCTCAATTCCTCCACCCTATCTTCTTCTTCATGTTGAGCGACCCAGGCAGCGATGCGTGCCCGTTATACATCAGCGAGGAGGACCAGGAAACATTGATTGCCAGCCCCGCGCTCGTCACGTGAACCCGTTCGCCGTCAGGTCATGCTGGTGTGTTACGGGTGTAGGTGCACCTTACCTTAGCCATGGAGGTTTGCCGGTGGACAACGGAGGCCTCGCCATGGACACCAGTATCCCTCTCCTCTTCCTGCGCCCTGCCTCTCCTTCCTCAGTCTCTACCTCTCTCTCTCTTTTTCTCTGTTCCAGGAGATCTGCCGCCGACGCCGCAGGCCCTGCCCGTTCGCTGCCGGTCACCTCGTCTCGCTGTTCGATCTCACCGCTGGATATGCACGACTCCGCCGCCCTGTGCCGTCCTCGTCGGGCACCATCATGGCGGCGCGAACACTGTATGCAGTGGCTACAATCGGCGGTGGATTCACACTACTAGAAAAAGGGCTATAGATGGGATTGACACTAATGGCGCACCAGACAAGCGGTGCGCCATTAGTATATACTAATGGCGCACCACCTTCTGATACGCCATTAGAGTTGAAACTACTAATGGCGCACCTGGCCCAGGGTGCGCCATTAGTATCAAAAAAAATTTGAACTAGTGCGCCTGTCCAAACATACTAATGGCGCATCTAGACAGAGTGCGCCATTACTAGTTGTAACTAGTAATGGCGCACCTGTCGGAAAGTGCGCCACTAATGTTGTTTTTTTATTATATTTTTTATTCCTTTTTTTACAAAACTACTAATGGCGCACTGTTCCACCGTGCGCCATTACTAGTTTAAAGTAGTAATGGCGCACTGTGGGACAGTGCGCCATTAGTATGTTTTTTTTTGCAAAACTACTAATGGCGCACCACCAGAAGGTGCGCCATTAGTAATCCCTCCCCTGCCTCGTCTCACCCGCGCCTGACCACCACCGCCCACCACTTCCCCGGCCGTGCTCGCTTCCCCCGCCGCACCCGACCACCTCCCTCACCGTCCCGCCTCCGCCCGCACCCTCGCCGTCCCCCTCCCCCCGGGGCCCCGCCTGCGACAACCTCCCTCCCGAGCGCGACAGCTAGGGTTCCTAGCCGCCGCCACCGCTGCCAGCGCCCCCACGGCCCCCACCACCGCAGCTCCTCCATCGCCGACGCCTCCGCGACCTCGCCGTGGCCACCGGCCTCCCCACGACCAACCGGGGCATCCCTTCGACGCCGCCGCCGCCGCCGACCCCGACACCAACCCCAACCCCGACCCCTCCGGCGACCGGCCGCGCCCGCCCAGGTACCTCTCCTCCTTCCTCCTTCCTCCCTCTCCACCCTTCCTCCTCCTTGTCGCCTCCAAAATTGGCCATGACCCAGTGCACTTTAATTTGTTAGAAAGATAAATATTTTGTTGGACAAAGTAGTTCAACATATGCTACACATGACATTTTTACAAATCTACATTAGAGCAAACACACAACAATTTCCATCTATTCAAACCCCTAATTATCTAAGACATGGCAGTTGCCATCTATTCAAACTCCATTGATAGAAATAACTAGAATTAATGCCACACTTTTTAGTCAAATACCACACTACTTACATTTTGGACCTGTACTTTGGGTGGCACATTTGTGGACCGATTGAGTTATTTTCCACCCATTCTGTGTACTTCTCCATCCCGGTGGTTATTATTTGTGAGAATCGCACCAGCAAACATTTTTCTGTGACTTCTAATGAGTTTGCTATGTGTTCATAAAGATTATGTAAAAGAAATGTGAAATGCATCTTCTTGTGCATATATATATATAGATGATTATGGTTTCTGCCATTTATATATCTAAGTAACCAAACATCTAGAGTTGACGATTCTCTCTCGAGTAACAAACATCATTGTTTGCATAGGCTCCACCAGAGCCTGATTTTGCTTTACCATTCTATAATCTTCACCAACTGCAAGCAAATTGGCCCATAGTTACAAATCCCAATCATTTCACTGAAAACACATGGGGCAAAAAAAATGTTTCACTGCATCCAACCAAAACTTGCTGTAGTGCATTCAGATGCTTCTTGGCTTGACAGAGTTATACTTGATAGATGAAGTATGTGTGTATTCAGATGCTTTGTGTAATTGTGCCTGTTATATCTGACCACCGTTTATTGTGGTTTTGATTTTGTTACAGTGTTCTCAAGTATAACAACATAGTGGGATCATTTGTCAACATAGTGGGATCATTTTGCAGATTCCAGCAAACAACATAGTGGGATCATTTGTCAAGGCCAGCATCAGAGTGCTAATTTACAGGTATAAATAGATAAAAGATTCAGAGAGTAGCTCTTTTCTTACCAGCATCATGGCCAAGCTGCTAGTTCAACTACTGGCCAACTAGTGGCCCTTGTTATCAAAGTAGTCTTGCCACATGTTCATAGTAATCTCCAATCATATTAGCAGTACTGAATCAAACTTGTCTTGTTTTATGGGAATGGTTGATTACCTTGATTATACATACTGGATGTTGACTCTATAAATCATATTGATACTAATGTTAAAGGTATTTCTAGCAAAACCTGAAATGCTAGATGGATTGATTTTTCTGAGCTGTTTGTGCTCTCCCTGCATCTTTCAGCTCTCATTTTCAGTGGAGTTGTTGAATTATATGCTCTCATTGGACATGTTTTACATGTTAGTTTGCTGGGTTTTGTCTCCGACCATCGTGTCGTGATGAATTTGCAGGTACCCCGAGAGGCCCTTGAGCTTGCCGGAATGTCGATTAACTTCCGTTCCGGCAAATTCGGGTACTCCATATGTCCTATTTTCAGCAAAGGTCATGCTGAAATTTTCCGTGAATTTTAGCATGACTTTGCTAAAAATCGGACATATGAGGTACTTGCTACTAATGCATGGGCCGGGGTATCTTAGTACTTAATTAAGTAGGATCAACTGCCCCTTTATTCTTGCTGTGTTAAACCATAGATGGCAATAGAGCCAAGTGATTAGTGCCAAGTGATTAGGCCCAACCTAGGGTGCCTCGGCATCGATAAACCCTACATGATGAAAACTTAACTTAGCATTTAGGGTGCCTCGGCATCGATAAACCCTAAATGATGAAAACTTAACTTGGCTGCCCCGGATGCCTCGGTGTAGATGAGAACCTAAATGATGTACACTTAGGCTTTTAGGGTGCCTCGGCGTCGAAACCCTAAATGATGAAAGCTTAGGCTTTTAGGGTGCCTCAGTGTCGACAAACCCTAAATGATGAGACCATGATCTTGTTCCTTGACAATAACCAACTTTTTGACCAAACTTTTTTCCTATTTAGAGCGAAACATGGCCCACAACGATGAGGCCGGTGGTTCGGGCGGCAAGCAATTCTGGGAGCTGTCCCAGGATATGTCGTCATCATCATCGGACGGAAAGTCTCCCGGCGGAGTGCGACTGGTGCCACGACAATCGAGGTCTGTGCGACATGCCTCACCTGGACAATGATCGGCGCTTCAGCATTAAGCTCGAGGAGACCTTCGAAGTCGAAATGGTACACAACGACGACAAGTGTTATTTTCATAATTAAGCATTACTTCAACTATTTCAACGTGTAATTTTCATCTTTTCGATTCGACTATAGCTGATCCCATGCCATGCAAGACGCTATGTCTTGGAGAGGATGGATTTTGAAGACCATGAAATTTCTGAAACAAAGAAAATTCACCTAAGGACTCATCACGATGTGGACTTTGAAGTAAATCTATATAATTCTGAGAGCGTAACCCATTTTGGTTGCAAAAATTGGGAAGCATTTTGCAAGATGTATGGTTTTGATGAGGGTATGCTTATCACCATGGATCTTGGTAATCCTGACATCAACCAAGACAATATGGACATTTGGGTCCTTGTTGATACGCCCCCAGTTCTACCGCTATGTGAGTTTCTCAAACATAGTTATTAGCTAATTTATATTGTTTATTTCAAAATAGTTGACAGCTTATTTCCATTGACAGCTTATTTTTATTGTTCAAAGAATGTGCGGGAGATGGTAGACAAAACCCACTACACCGATGGCTCCGAATTAACAACTTACAAGGAGAAAAATCATCTGGTCGGATTTTGTACTGACATTGAAAATTACATTATCCACAAACAAATTCCTCAACATTATGGTAAATACGTGCCACTAGTGCATGTGTTCAACTACGGTAACTACCATGGAGATACCCTGGTAAGATTTTTACTATTACGACATCCGTGCATCTTTTGCATACTTCTAAAACTAGTACATCATTGCTAACTATGAAGTTATTACTATGTTTTTCAACAGATAATCCCGGAGAATTGTGTGCCTCATATGATGTATCTGAAAGGTAGTGTTAATGTTTTGAACATACAGCCAGGTCATCCTACGAATCTCAACTGTCCATACCAGATTTCTAAAAGAAGTGGAGACATGAAAATCAAAGGATGGAAAAAATGTATGGACAGTCGTAAGGAGCTTCTTGGAAGCAAAAGGAAGCGAAGCACAAGAATTGGAGACAGGATGTTCTCCATTCTCCATAATGGAGAGTCAGGGTTTATATTGTTTTATGCTATTTTAGCTTAAATAGGGTATTTAGGTCCTGCCTAATACTGATGATCATTTGCTGATGAACAATTAAGTAGGGTTGGTTCGAAGACTATCAAGATGATGATCGTATGACTTGTTATGAATAACGAGTAGAAGTTGTATGATGATGATTAGTAGGACTTGTTAGGATTAGTATTACTTCCGACAAACTCGATACTCGCGGTCTTGAGACTTGTAATGTTTTATCTTTGTTCGGTCTTTTCAATTCGGAGACTAATATGATGAATTGTATTCAGAGACTAATCTTCTATTGTATTCGATGAATCTGTTGTTGATGTGTGCTGTCTATATTTTGTCCAATTATACATTTTGTAACCTGTGCAAAAAACAGAAAACTAAAAAATAAAAAAAACCTAATATTCATACTAATGGCGCATCACATCACAGTGTGCCATTACTATGCCGAAGTTACTAATGGCGCATCTTGTTGTTGTGCACCATTAGTATGCCAAAGCACCTGGGTATACATGGCCCCCTGGGAGGCATACTAATGGCGCACTATTGTATATACTAATGGCGCATCCTAGGTGCGCCATTAGTATACCAGATACTAATGGCGCACCAGTGGGGCGCCATTAGTAAAATATACTAATGGCGTGCTACTAATGGCGCACCACTAATGCGCCATTAATGGCCAAATTAGGTGCGCCATTAGTAGGCCTTTTCCTAGTAGTGTCAACAGTGCGGTGGGCACTAGCGAGTAGCGACCCAGTGGGCAGCGGCTGTGCTGGCCGCTGTCTGCCGCCGAGGTGTAACGGCTCGGGCCCAGACTCCGAGTTCGTCATGGCGCTCCGCGCGACTTCCCTTGCGCCGGCTGACTCATGCATGCATCTACACTCTAACTAGCTAATTCCTCCCCTTGACTGCTATTTTCTCTGGTTGTACTGTTCCACAGCTTAGGGATCATCTACACAATCCATCGTCTCATGCATGCACAATCTAATTAATTTGTCTACTGACTGCAGTTTATGAATTGCTCCACAGATCATTTATAGAGATGATTTCAGACTTAGAAGTGTTGAGGTCATGATGCTCTAAATAGTTTTGAAGTTGTATTCACGACATCATGATGCTCTAAATGAAATGAAAATTTGATGGATTCAAGAAGAAAAAGGTCAGGTATGTTTAGTATGCACTATAGTAGAAATTTCACTCGTGGTCATCTTGGGATACTTGTACATGCTTGGTGTTACAATAATTCTACTAATTAATTCCATGAAAGTGCTGAAATTTGCTTAGTGAACAAGAAACCCACTGGGTAACATATTTGGACGCCATACAAGTGGATCTGCATTTTTTCATCAAGGTGTTGTCTCATCTTTTAATTTGCATCGTCGCTCTTGAATAATTAGTTTTCATAGAGATTTATCTTTGATCTGAACATTTTGAACTTTCTTTTTGCATAACCTTGATAAAAGGATTGACAAAAATAATCAGAGAAGACTAGCCAACGAGATGAGGAGAGGAAAGAAGTGAAAAGAGACAAAATACAGTATGATATATCAATTTAGAAATCGTAGCAATGCACATCTTTCTAAATATATATCTTTATGTGATTGGTCACAAGTTGTAGTTGGTAGTGGTAGTAGTATATATTCACTAGAATTGTTTGTACGAAATCACATTAAAAAAATCACACATAAATCACAACAATTGCGTGCAAGAACACATAATCTTACCATATTTCATAGGGTGCTATCATTTTTCATGTTTGTAGTTGTATGAGAATATTAAATGTATTATTAACATGATTATTAAATGTATGAGAATATTAACCTGATTAATATTGAACTCTTAAAGTTAACATGATTAATATTGAACTCTTACCATATTTTCATATGTCACTTGATATGTATGAGAAAATTAAATGTATTATTAACATGATTAATATTGAACTCTTAAAGTTAATGTGGCCCCGTTGCAACGCACGGGCGTTCTTCTAGTATATAACGGTAAGTATGTTTCCTCAAGCGACACCATATGTTTTTTTAGTATTCCTCAACAAAAAGTATGTTCTTTTAGTCTAAACACATTTTATTCATTAATCATCGACCAAATACATTAGGATACAATTTAGTTTCGGAGGATGGAAGAGCCACAGATGGCGTCCTAAAAACAGGCCTAATGTGTCCTTAGCATTGCTATAAGCCTTAATATTAGTTTCACGTCCCTTAAAGATGGCTGGAAATACCGTGAACTATGCTGAGGTAGCTTTAATCTCCTTGACGATGCTCCCATTTAAGCCTCCTGCATTGTTTTTGATATTTGTAACAACCTATTTGCAATCAGAAGGTATTATCACATGTGTGAGTCGAGATCCTGGGCTAGAGAAAGAGCTTCTCGACAAGCTAGCATTTACAAAGTAGTCGCGTCTGTTATGCCATCACACTTTATCGCTGAAGCACCCAGGTATTTGACTGCTCCATCTGTACACACGGTACTGAAAGATCAAGTACTTCAGTTCCTCGCCATTGCCCCATCTACCTTGATCTTAGCAAAACCTGCCGCTGCACGGGCGAGGTGCCCTCGCTATCAGCAATGGGTGTGTCCTGGATGGTTCACTCACCGAGCTCCTAGATGTAGTTGTTATGAAGTGATGATTTGCATGGGGGGTCTGAAATTGTTGCTCTTGGAGAGCTTTTCTACGTGCATACCAGATAGCCCATAGTGTAACCACCACTTGAACAAAATCATCATGTTGCAAGCTATCAATTAGTGTGAATATCCACATTCTTGCTTTCGGTTCCTTATTGTTCTCAACAACTTCAACTAGGTCTGGGTCTTGCAAAGCCCACACGCATCTTGACATGTTACAATGTAGGAGCGTGTGTTGCAAGGATCAACCCGTCCACAAAGACTACATTAAGGAATTGTCGACATGTTCCTAGCTACTCTTTAAGAGATCAGTTGTGGGTAGGGATTGCTGAGCTAACCTCCATAAGAAAGTTTTAACATCTAAGGGAACGTTTGTTTGCCGCATGCTTGTCCAGTCCTTCGGACCCCTCTCCGAGTTTGAAGATTCTGCTCTGCCCTCGAGCCATGCGTCGCGGCGTAACTTCGTAGAGACTAACATTCTATAGACAGAGCGAACTGAAAAAAACCCGCTGTTCACATGGGTCCAAGACCAGAAACCGTCCACCTGACATGTCCATAGGGGGATAGAAGCAATAGCTTGTACATATGTAGGCAGGAAAGTTTGAGCTAGCTTGTCCATGTCCCACGATGCATCCACTGTGATCAGTTCGGCCACCGGTTCGGGCAGTTCCAGTACATTATTTACAATGGGCCACATATTAATGTCCCGGGGAATCCAGTTATGCTGCCAGATCGGTGTGGATGTCCTGTCCCCTACTCTCCTAGTAAGGCCCTGTTTCATGGTGCCCCTACCATCCAATATCTATTGCCAGATTTGCGAAGGGGAATTCCCAAGCTCAGCATCAAGAAATCCTGAAGTAGCAAAGTATTTAGCCTTTAGTATTCTCGCACTTAGAAAAGCTGATTCCATCAAAATGCGCCAAGCCTGACAGCCTAGCAGGGCAAGTTTAAAGAGTTCAGTATCTCGAAAGCTGAGTCCTCCACAAGATTTTGGCCTTGTCATAACACTCTAGGATACCCAATCCGGCTTTCGCCTACCTTTTGTAATACCCAACCAAAACATCCGAATAAGAGTATTAATATGCTTGGAAAGGTCATGCGGGAGCTTAAGACAAGACATAGAGTAAACAGGTACTGCCTCAGCAATCGATTTTATAAGAACTTCCTTGCCACCAACTGATAGGATCTTCTCCATCCATCGCTTCACTTTTTTGCAGACTCTATCTTTCAAGAACTTGAAGGCACCATTCATAGAATTCCCAACATCGGTCAGCGTTGCTAGATATCTCTTAGACAAAGACTAATTTGGGACATGCAAGGCCTCCTTAATTAAACTTTCAGGACAACTTTAGGGAAGAAAATAGAATACTTTGATAGATATTCCTTTTGATGGGACGCGTTACAATAGGACTCCCAAAGAGAGGACAACTCATTAGCTCCTCGACTACATGACTTGACAAACAGTAGGCTGTCATCTGCGAATAGCATGAGGTTGACTGACGGTGCTGACGATGCCACTTTAATGCCACATAGGTGGGATGACTTATTCTTATTTTGGAAGAGGCATGAAAGGACCTCTGCTGCAAACAAAAATAGGTAAGGAGATAAGATATTGGGTCCCCCTGTCAGATCCCCATTGTTGTCTTAAGTTCTTCTATTTTTTCTCCATTAAACATCATGGAGAATTTCACTGAACTAACCATCTTCATTACAAGAGATTCCCAAGTTACTGCAAACCCCAACTTTGACATGATAGCCTCAAGATAAATTCCCTCGACCCGATCATAGGCTTTCATCATATCAAATTTAACCGCACAAAATCTATTTTTCTTAGCATTATTGCCCTTCATCAAGTGCAAACACTTGTATGTTGTGATAATATTATCAGTAATGAGACGCTCACTGTTCTTCTTAGATGATATCGGGAAGAACTTGCTTGAGATGATTAGAGACCACTTTTGAGGCAATTTTGTAAAGAACATTGCAAAGGCTAATAGGATGAAACTGAGTGAGTTGGTTGAGGTGTTTTACCTTATGGATAAGAAAAAAGATTGTCTCATTTATTACCTCTGGGATCTCTTCACCATGCAAAATTATCAGAAACGCGTTGGTGACCTCAACCCCACAGATATCCCAACACTAGTAGAAAACAGGGCTATGGTCCAGGCCGCATCAGCCCATTAGTCCCGGTTCAGTCTAGAACCAGGACCAATGTGGGCATTGGTCCCGGTTCGTGAGCCCAGGGGCCCGGCCGGGCCACGTGGGCCATTGGTCCCGGTTCATCTGGACCTTTTGGTCCCGGTTGGTGGGATGAACCATGACCAATGGGCCTCGCTCCTGGCCCACCACCATTGGTCCCGGTTGGTGGCTTGAACCGGGACCAAAGGCTCCCCTTTAGTCCCGACTCATGCCACCAACCGGGACCAATGAGGTGTCTATATATACCCCCCTCGCGTAAGAGCAGAGCACCCCAGTGCTCTGTTCTTCTGGCCGAGGGGGAGAGGGGTTTGTGGTGCTCTAGCTCACCTCCTATGCACATGAGGTGTTCGATGAATGCCCAAGCCACACTACTTAAGCTTTCTCCTCTCGAAGCTCGACCTCCAAGCTCCATTTTCCTCGAGATTTGTCTAGATTTAGCAGTCCGTCACGCCCCGTCCCCGTCTTCACCGCCGTCGATCACCCGCGCCGATCTCATCACCGACACCACCGTGGTGAGCCTCTTGTTCTTATCTTCTTTCTGAAAGGAAAAATATTCTTACTTGTATGTTTAGATAGATACTTGTATCATTTTCTTACATTTTTATTGCATCTTATATAGTGCGATGGTTTTGGTATCCGCCCCCGTCGGCCCTCGTCCTGTCTATGATTCGGATTTGGTATGTATATTATCTTTATAACTATAGGTTCATTTATTGTTTATGAAAATTATGCCGACCAACATGACATAGATTTTATTTATCTAGGATGTATGTGAATCGGAAATGCCAACCGACCTTGTCGAGAGGTTAAATTTAGTTGAAGAAGAAAACAATTTGTTGAAGGAAAAAATAAAAAAAAATTGAGGAGGAGAAGATGATATTGGAGTTGCATGTTGCGCATGTCATCGATGATCACAAGATCAAGATGGATGCAATGCGCTTGAAGATTAGAAAGAATAGAAAATATGCCATTCATACCGAGGCTTGGTATCATTATGCCGTTGGATCAATTGTTACCTTGGTTGCGATTATGATCGCATTTGTTTTCGCATTGAAATGTTTTACATAGTTTCAATGTATGGTTTAATTAATTAGATGCTCTGGAGAGCTATATGTTATTAGATGAGAATTATGTATGCACTTTGGTTTTAATGTGATGATGAACTTCTATTAATTTGGACACTTAATTATATATAATGCACGCAGATGAACCGGCAATGGATGTACGGTGACAGACACACCCGCGAGTACATTAAGGGCGTGCATGAGTTTCTCGATGCGGCTGAGGCAAACAAGCAGAATGGTTTTATGTGTTGTCCATGCACTGAATGTGGGAATACGAGGTCTTACTCTAACCGGAAAATCCTTCACTCCCACCTGCTTTACAAGGGTTTCATGCCACACTATAATGTTTGGACGAGGCACGGAGAAATAGGGGTTATGATGGAAGACGGCGAAGAAGAAGAGTATGATGACAACTATGTGCCCCCTGCATACGGTGATGCTGCAACGGAGGGAGCTGGTGAAGATCAAGAGGAACCAGACGATGTGCCCAATGATGCTGCCACGGGTGAAGCTGCTGAAGATCAAGAGGAGCCAGACGATGTGCCCGATGATGATGATCTCCGCCAGGTCATTGTCGATGCAAGGACGCAATGCATTAGTCAAAAGGAGAAGCTGAAGTTCGATCACATGTTAGAGGATCACAAAAAAGGGTTATACCACAATTGCGAAGATGGCAACACAAAGCTCGGTACCGTACTGGAATTGCTGCAGTGGAAGGTAGAGAATGTTGTGGCTGACAAAGGATTTGAGAAGCTACTGAAAATATTGAAGAAGAAGCTTCCAAAGGATAACGAATTGCCCGACAGTACATACGCAGCAAAGAAGGTCGTATGCCCTCTAGGATTGGAGGTGGAGAATATACATGCATGCCCTAATGACTGCATCCTCTACCGCGATGCATACAAGGATCTGAACGCATGCCCGGTATGTGGTGCGTTGCGGTATAAGATCAGACGAGATGACCCCGGTGATGTTGACGGCGAGCCTCTCAGGAAGAGGGTTCCTGCGAAGGTGATGTGGTATGCTCCTATAATACCACGGTTGAAACGTTTGTTCAGAAATGAAGAGCATGCCAAGTTGATGCGATGGCACAGTGAGAACCGAAAGAAAGATGGGAAGTTGAGAGCACCCGCTGACGGGTCGCAGTGGAGAAAAATCGAGAGAAAGTACTGGGATGAGTTTGTAAAGGACCCAAGGAATGTATGGTTTGCTTTAAGCGCGGATGGCATTAATCCTTTCGGGGAGCAGAGCAGCAATCACAGCACCTGGCCCGTGACTCTATGTATGTATAACCTTCCTCCTTGGATGTGCATGAAGCGGAAGTTCATTATGATGCCAGTTCTCATCCAAGGCCCTAAGAAACCCGGCAAAGAAATTGATGTGTACCTAAGGCCATTAGTTGAAGAACTTTTACAGCTGTGGAATGGAAATGGTGTACGTACGTGGGATGAGCACAGACAGGAGGAATTTAACCTTAAGGCATTGCTGTTCGTGACCATCAACGATTGGCCCGCTCTCAGTAACCTTTCAGGACAGACAAACAAAGGATACTACGCATGCACGCAATGTTTAGATGACACTAAAAGTATATACCTGGACAAATGCAGGAAGAATGTGTACCTGGGCCATCGTTGATTTCTTCCGGCCAACCATCAATGTCGAAAGAAAGGCAAGCATTTCAAAGGCGAGGCAGATCACCGGAAGAAGCCCGCCATGCGCACTGGTGATCACGTGCTTGCTATGGTCAATGATTTACAGTATGTAATCTTTGGAAAGGGTCCCGGTGGACAAGCTGTTCCGAATGACGCTGAGGGACATGCACCCATGTGGAAGAAGAAATCTATATTTTGGGACCTACCCTACTGGAAAGACCTAGAGGTCCGCTCCTCAATCGATGTGATGCACGTGACGAAGAACCTTTGCGTGAACCTGCTAGGCTTCTTGGGTGTGTATGGGAAGACAAAAGATACACCTGAGGCATGGGAGGACCTGCAACGTTTGCATGAAAAAGACGGCATGCCTCCGAAGCAGTATAAAGGTCCTGCCAGCTACGCTCTTACGAAAGAAGAGAAAGAAATCTTCTTTGAATGCCTGCTCAGTATGAAGGTCACGACTGGCTTCTCGTCGAATATAAAGGGAATAATAAATATGCCAGAGAAAAAGTTTCAGAACCTAAAGTCTCATGACTGCCACGTGATTATGACGCAACTGCTTCCAGTTGCATTGAGGGGGCTTCTACCGGAAAATGTTCGATTAGCCATTGTGAAGCTATGTGCATTCCTCAATGCAATCTCTCAGAAGGTGATCGATCCAGAAATCGTACCAAGGCTAAGGAGTGATGTGGCGCAATGTCTTGTTAGTTTCGAGCTGGTGTTCCCACCATCCTTCTTCAATATCATGATGCACGTCCTAGTTCATCTAATCAACAAGATTGTCATCCTGGGGCCCCTATTTCTACACAATATGTTCCACTTTGAGAGGTTCATGGGAGTCCTAAAGAAATATGTCCGTAACCGCGCTAGGCCAGAAGGAAGCATCTCCATGGGCCATCAAACAGAGGATGTTATCGGGTTTTGTGTTGACTTCATTCCTGGCCTTAACAAGATAGGTCTCCCTAAATCGCGGTATGAGGGGAGACTGACTGGAAAAGGCACTCTTGGAAGAGACTCAATAATATGCAGGGACGGATATTCTTGGTCTCAAGCACACTACACAGTTCTACAGAACTCTACCTTGGTGACCCCATATGTCGATGAACACAAGAACAGTCTGCACTCCAAACACCCGGAGCAATGCGACGACTGGATTACATGTGAACACATCAGGACTTTCAGCAGTTGGTTGGAAACACGTCTCAGAGGTGACAACACTGTTTGTGATGAGTTGTACTTGTTGTCCAGGGGACCAACTTTGACCGTATTGACTTACAAAGGATACGAGATAAATGGGAATACATTTTACACGATCGCCCAAGATCAAAAGGGCACCAACCAAAACAGCGGTGTCCACTTTGATGCAGCAACCGAGAGCGGAAACGATACATATTATGGTTACATAGTGGACATATGGGAACTTGACTACGGACCTGATTTTAAGGTCCCTTAGTTTAAGTGCAAATGGGTCAATCTGTTAGGCGGCGGGGTACAGGTAGACCCACAGTACGGAATGACAACTGTGGATCTGAAAAATCTTGGGTACACTGACGAACCGTTCGTCCTAGCCAATGATGTGGCACAGGTTATCTATGTGAAGGACATGTCTACTAAACCGAGAAAAAGAAAAGATAAGGAAGCGAATACATCATACGATGAGCCAAAGCGCCACATAGTTCTTTCGGGAAAAGGGGACATCCTAAGAGTGGACGGCAAGACAGACATGTCTGAAGATTACGAAAAGTTTCATGAAATTCCTCCCTTCAATGTCAAGGCTGACCCAAGCATCCTGATAAACAATGAAGATTATCCATGGTTACGGCGCAATAAGCAAATGACACAAGCGAAGAAAAAGTGAAGACTTTCTCCCGCAATAAGCAAATGCTATGTGGGTGAAATTATGATACCATCCCAACTTTCAACTTTTTCAGAGTTCATTTGAAATGCTTTCATGTCTTATGGTTTGAAACTTTGATACTTCCAAAGTGATTGTCCATTTTGTACACGAAGTGCATCAAGTTTTTGTCGTAACCCTCTCTACTTTTTGGAACATGCTATGTGGGTGAAATGATGATACCATGCCAACTTTCAACCTTTTCAGAGTTCATTTTGAAATGCTTTCCAATTTCAGAGTCATTTAGCTCAAAGAATGAATTAATAGCAAACAGAATGAACTACAAAACTTTTATGAAAATAAAAACAATCAATTAAAATATTATGTTATGATCAACTAAAATAAAACTATAATATGCTT
>NC_057809.1:16586989-16587728 GCF_018294505.1 Triticum aestivum | reverse complement strand
CCGCCGCCGCTGAGCGCGCCCCGCCGTCGCCCTCGCCCTCGCCGACCCCGAGCCCGTCCTCGTCGCCGTCGCCCCCGACGCCGGCCGCCCGCGTCTCCTCCCCGATCCCTCTGGGAGAGGTAGCTACCGCCCCATCCTCTCCTTCCTCTCCTTAATTTGCAAAATATTGATATGATGTAGATGTATGTATGTATGTTTGAGTTGGGGGGAAAGTTTATAATTTTTGTTCATATATACTGTAGATGTATGTATGATGAATTTTGATATTTTTTGTTCATACATAATGTAGATGTATATGTATGTATGGAATGATATCGACAGATGTATGTATATAGAACATTCGTAGAAAATATGACCAATGTCCCCCTCCGGTTCATTCGGGAACACTAACTATCTTGGAGAAAAAAAATTTATCGGGGAAAAACATGAGAGGAAGAAGAGGATAAAAAAGAAGAGGAAGAAGAAAAAAAATAGGAGAATAAAGAATAGAGGAGCTTCCTCTATTCTTTCTTCTCCCCTTTTTTTTCTTCTTCATCTTTTTTTTATCGGGAGGGGTCGACGGTCGCCTATGGGTCGAGGGTCGAAAGGGGGTCGACGGTCGCCTAGGGGTCGAGGGTTGAGAGGGGATCTAGGGTCGCCAAGAGGGGAGAGGAAGACGAGGAGAAATAAATAAGAAGAAGAAAAAAGAAGAAAAAGAAGAGGAGAAGAAGAAAGGAATAGAGGAGAAGAAGAGAAAAAT
>NC_057809.1:16569971-16586285 GCF_018294505.1 Triticum aestivum | reverse complement strand
GAGAAACCCTAAATAGAAAGTATCGTCGGTGTGAGATACATGTACCGTCGGTGTCGGACACTACATCCACATCCCACAAGTGGCGCGGGCTTCGACGCCCACGTCACTTGTGGGACGTGGATGTAGTGTCCGACACCGAAGGCCACATGTATCTCACACCCACGATACTTGCTAGCTATTTAGGGTTTCCTCTACCGAAAAGAAGAGGAGAAATAAATAAGAAGAAGAAAAAAGAAGAAAAAGAAGAGGAGAAGAAGAAAGGAATAGTGGAGAAGAAGAGAAAATACAATATATTCTATTTTCTCTTCTTCTCCACTATTCCTTTATTCTTCTCCTCTTTTTTTTTCTTTTTTTTCTTCGATCTTCTCCTCTAGCTATTCCTTTCTTCTTCTCCTAGTGTCAAAGTATTGAAGAAATCCATGCCTTCATCATTAGCCGGAAGTAACCAGGGCATGTTGGTATGAAGTTCTGCAAAGTTGTTTTGGAATGGAGTCCCGGATAGAATAATCCGCCTTTTGGTACCAATTCAGCAAAGGCCTTCCAAATAGTGATATTCGGAAGGCTCTTGCTGAACTTTGTACCAAAAAGCGAATTATCCTATCTGGGAGTCCGTTCCAGAACAACTTTGAAGAGCTTCGTACCATCATGCACATGTTACTTTTGCCTAATGATGAAGACATGGTTTTGTTGAATCCTTTGACACTAGGCAACCTCCCGACCCCTCGGCGATCCTCTCGAACATGAGAGGAAGAAGAGGATCGTCGAGGGGTCGAGGGTTCAAGGGGCGTCGAGGGTTCCAGGGGTCGAGGATCGCCGAGGGGTCGAGAGAGGTTTCCTAGTGTCAAAGTATTGAAGAAATCCATGCCTTCATCATTAGCCCGAAGTAACCAGGGCATGTTGGTACGAAGTTCTCCAAAGTTGTTTTGGAATGAAGTCCCGGATAGAATAATCCGCCTTTTGGTACCAATTCAGCAAAGGCCTTCCAAATAGTGATATTCGGAAGGCTCTTGCTGAACTTTGTACCAAAAAGCGAATTATCCTATCTGGGAGTCCGTTCCAGAACAACTTTGAAGAGCTTCGTACCATCATGCACATGTTACTTTCGCCTAATGATGAAGACATGGTTTTGTTGAATCCTTTGACACTAGGCAACCTCCCGACCCCTCGGCGATCCTCTCGAACATGAGAGGAAGAAGAGGGTCGTCTAGGGGTCGAGGGTTCAAGGGTTCTTCTCCTCTATTCTTTCTTCTCCTCTTTTTTTTCTTCTTCTTCCTCTTTTTTTATCGGGAACGAGGGTGTAGTGTCACCGTTGTCGATATATACCCCCTCCCGATAGCTTACTATGATTAGGTAGCTAGTTCTACGTTTGGCACTAATATATCCATCTGTCATGTTTGAATAATAGTTGCCATGTTGTAAATATTTGTAGAAATTATGGACACCGCCCTAGACGAAGCAACAAAAGAAGCGTTGTTGAGGGAGATAATCGCACAAGGAAGTGATGCCGTCTCGTACTATCTCAACGAAACCGATGGTCTGGAAGGAGAGGGTGAACAAGATGGCTACGGTGACCTAATGCCGGTGCAAGAAGAAGAACATGAGGACGGCTCCGGTGACCCAATGCTGGTGCAAGAAGGAGACCGTGATGACGGCTCCGGTGACTGAACCGAGTCCGGCCAGGTATATATATTAGTTAAGCCTATGCTGACTAGCTGATTGATGCATTCATTGTTTTGGTATGTACACATATTAATTAAGTCATTGTTCTTTTTTCTAGCCCTCCGGATCAAGCACAACTTCGGTAAAGAGACGAGGCCCGAAGAAAAAGTTGAGCTCGGATGAAAAGCTTGAGATCACAGCAATCGCGCCGGACAGCCAACCTATTGAACCCCTCCGGACAAAGAGCGCATTTGTTGCTCAGTGCGGGGTTCTGGTTAGGGACAAGATCCCGATAAGCATCCAGCAATGGTTTAAGCCGTCTACAGAAGACCCTGAGGTGTCTTATGTCAATGATATGCAGAAAATGATCTTTGGACTGAGCTAAAGTCAAATTTCACCCTACCGCCAGAGGATAATCCAGAGAACCCAATTAAAGAGAAATTAATCAAGTCTTTTGCTCTGAAGAGGATGGCAGATCTATTCAGGAGGTGGAAGAAAGAGCTGAATAGGTTTGTCGATAAAAAAGAGACACCAGAATTGAAGGGCAGATATGAGAAGATCAGAGATCACTGGCCCGCATTTGTGGCCTACAAGACATCGGAAAAGAGTCAGAAGATGTCGGCGACAAACGAGCAAAATGCTGCGAAGAAGAAGCTTCACTATCGCACGGGGTCAGGTGGCTACCTCGTAGCGCGGCCTAAGTGGTCCAAGGATTGAGAATGATCTGGTTCATAAAGGGATCGAACCAGAGACAAATAACTGGCCAGACCGTTGCCAAACTTGGTTCTTCGGGGCTGGCGGAACCTTGGACCCTGAAACAGGGAAGTGCATTTGGACGAACGAACAAATGGACATACCAGTTAGTAAGCTTAAGCAGTATATCGAAGCAGCGCAGGAAGGGACGTTCTTTCCAGACAGAGAGCATGACGAGCTCACAATGGCCCTCGGGAATCCTGAGCACCCTGGGCGGACACGAGGCACGCCAGGCTCCGTTCCGTGGAAGGTTGGGTTTCCGGACGCAGGCGGTTACAAATCCCATGAGAGGAGGAAAAAAGTGCAGCAGACCGAACTGCAGGCGCTGCACGCAAGGGTACAAGCGATAGAGGAACGAGAAGCAAATCGCAGCAAACGTACTGCCGAAGCCTCCCCCGAAGCTACCCCGCCATCTCAGCGCAGAAGCAGCGTGGCTTCCACCGAGCTGCTTCAGCTGGAGCATGCCTTGACGGCTCCTGCCAGCTATCCTGTGGATGCTATAACGGAGTCTCAAAATTGCCACCTTATGACGCAATGGATGAATTTGAAGGTCAAGGCGGCTGTTGGCTCTGTTTATCCTACTGAACCCGGCGCAACTTTTCACTGCCGGCCGATTCCAGAAGGATATGCTAGGGTGATGGTGGATGAGATAATGGAGGGATTTGAGGACCTCCAGCTTGACCAACCTACCGGTGAAGGGGAGACTCGGCTGGGGTCTGCTCTGAAGACTCCATGCCTATGGCGGAAGGACCTCATCAACCTTCCGAACTGGACGCCTCCGCCTCCTCCTCCTCCTCCGGCGAGTCAGGGCACTCCACCTCCTCCACCGTCTCCTCCTCCGGCGAGTGACGATCAGGGCCCTCGGCCGGCTCCTTCTCCGGCGCGTGGCGGCACTCCGCCTCCGTCTCCGCCTGCGCCGACGCGCCCGAGTAGCCAGCCTCCTCCTTCTCCACCTCGTCAGCAAGGGCGGAAGAGACCTGCCGCCGCTCCAGCTGCTCCGGCGGGTCGTAGTCCTTCTCCTCCGCCTCTTAAGCAAGTAAAGAAGACAACCGCTTCGTCTGCTCGGTCGGCGTCTAGCAGTACAACCAGAGGTGGGAGGACATACAGATTCGGTCCTTCTCTGAAGACTCCAGAGAAGTTACCATACGAGAGGACCCAGGAGGAGAACGCCGAGATCGCACGAGAAGAAGTGAGGAAATTCTTTGAAGGGGTGAAAGCAAAGAAACATCCACCTCCGGAGGAGAAGGTAGATCGGGTGAAAGTGAAGCGCACTCTGGCTGCCCTGACAAAACCACCGAAGTCTGATCCGCCGAAAGGAAACTATGACCGCATTATTGGAAAGGAATTTGCCGAAACGGAGCGGTCGGGAAGTACTGTCAGTGATCAAAGGCTGAAAGAACGGCGAGCTGGGAAACAAATTGCCCAGCTCGGCAAACAAGCGAAGAAATCATGCCCCCCGCTCAAGGTGCCTAGCCACAACGTCGCTAATGATCCGAGGATGGTGCCCGGTTATAGCAATCTTGCAGATTACCTGCCCGATGAAGTACATTATGAACCCATGGAGATGCAGATACAAAGATACGAGTACGGGAAGCCTCTCGTCAAAGATGAAAGATCTCTATCAATGATGATGCGAAGATTGCATGATTGGTACTTGAAAATCTGCAGAGACTCTGGGGGGAGGAGTACTTTGTATTTGAAAGTTAAAAAGGAGCATGACCTCGTTGGAATTGATCTGTTGCCTGTTCCATTTGAGGAGTTCTATCAGTTTTTCAATCAATTGGCCTTCGATAAAACAACGGTCGCCTGCTACTGTCTGTAAGTAGTACTTCTTCTGTCATTAAGTTTCTCTATATAGCTTAGCTCTTTCATTGCATGTATTTATAATCATCCTCACTATATTATGCAGATTGAAGATCGTCGAATTGAAGAAAAGACAAGTCGGTGATATTGGGTTCATTAACACATATCTCATAGATGCAACTCAGGTTAAATTTCATGCCGCAGAAACCGAGGCCAGCATGCTACAATCGTTGATAATAAATCAAAACAAAGATATAATACTCTTTCCTTACAACTTCAAGTGAGTGTTACTGTCTTGTGCGTATTCGGTTTCCCTTATATATTAGTCAAGGTTATAGTAATGTAATTGATGAGTTATGCATGCGTGTGCAGTTTCCACTATATTCTCCTACATATTAAGCTTGAGCAGGGACTAGTAACTGTCTTAGACTCAAGACGAAAAGATCCCGAGGACTATGCAGACATGACTCAAATACTCGAGAAGTAAGTTAAATCGATCATTATCCACCATATCAGCAACTTTGTTCATTTCCTGATATATCAAGTAATTGTTTTCTTTGTCCGGCAGGGTTTGGAGAAAATTCACCAGAAAAGCTCCGGGACTGCCGAAGGAGCTGCAATTTAGACACCCGAAAGTAAGTACTAGCTATAGTAGCATTTTAAGTGCATCTACTAGTCATTCAAGCGCTAGTTTCATCAATACCATTTGGCATTCTTGCTTATTAGTTTGATTAACCTCTATTTCTTGTAAAGTGGTTGTGGCAGGAACAAGGGAATGATTTCTGTGCATACTATGTTTGCGAGTCCATCCGCCACACGACCTGTGAGCGGGGCTACACTGAGGAACAATATGAAGTACGTAAATAACAACATTCACAATTTTATTTTATTACCATCATTTGTGTTGAGTTTCATTCATTCATATATATATGTATTGACCCCCTTCTTTAAATTAGATGTTTCAGAAGCGGGATGAACTCCTAGCACCAGCTCGCATGCGAGGAATTCAAGAGGAATTGACGGCATTCTATCTTGACCACGTGATCCCTGAAGACGGAGAATTCTATGTTAAACCTGAGTCCGTATGATTATATTTGTAAGAGATAATTACTGTATATATGTAGCCGGTAGTGTCAGATAGATATACGAGAACTTGTTGTTCGACCAATCTCTCGGAGTAGGAGAGGTGGTCGATATCACTTCTCTCTGTATGCATATATGTTCATGACGATCTTCTGTTTCCTTCGTTTGCTTACTAGCTAGCCAGCGTGTCTAGTCCTCTCTATACGTATGTATAGTACGTAGCGTCGACCAAGCACGGACATAAGAGAGGACACTTCTCTCTATTAATCATAGCTAGCTAACACAATATATGAAACACCTAAATTAACCCCCCAAAACCCCCACCCCCCCCTTCAAAAAAAACTAAAACCCCAGCCAGAGAAATGCTGACGCGTGGATGCCTATTGGTCCCGGTTGGTGCCACCAACCGGGACCAAAGGGTCTCCTGCCTGGGCTCTGCGCACTGCCCACGTGGAGGGGCTTTAGTCCCGGTTCTGGATTGAACCGGGACTAAAGGGGGGAGGTATTAGTACCGACACTTTAGTCCCGGTTCAAGAACCGGGACTAAAGGCCCTTACGAACCGGGACTGTAGGCCCTTTTTCTACTAGTGCAATGACATGGAATGAAGTGTGCGGGGAAGCCATCTGTTTTGGGCGCCTTTGTTGGAAATATCTGAAAAAGAGATGTTTTCACTTCCTCATTAGTGTATGAATCAGTCAACATAGAATTCATCTCGTGAGTAACCTTGACCAGAACGCTATCAAGAACATCTTGCACACCCGAAAGACCTTCTGCTGTGAAAAGGTTTTGGTAAAAAGAATTCACCATAGATGCCATCTCCGTGGGTCTTGTGCTAGTGAGCCGTCTTCCCTCTCTAAGTGTTTTATTTTGTTTTTTCTATGTCGCATGCTCGTTGGCCTCTCGAAGTACTTGGTATTTTTGTCCCCCTCACGCAACCAGTCCACCCGTGAACGTTGTATTTACAGTATCTCCTCCATATGATAAAGCTTGACCAGGTGTTGCGAAATTTTTATCTCTACATGTAACGAGTCAGAACGTTGGGTGTCTCCTTGCAAAATTGCTAGTGCCTTTTGTAGTTTCATAATCTCTGTGCACTTGTTACCAATATTGGCACCGCTCCATTGAGCCAGGCATGTTGACAAGTCAGGCAAGGTTTTTGCGGAGTGCGGCGACAGACTAAGCTACATGCAAATTCTCCCATTGGGCCAACAGTGCATCTGGGAAATTATCATACCTTTCCGAGAAATGTTCGTAGCTAAACAATTTTGTTATTTTATTTTCTCCGGCCACTGGTTCCAACTGCAGATGAATATGACAATGGCCGGATGTTGCTCCCGTCTCGTGGGGCGGAGTGGCCAATTGAAACAAAGCTTTCCACTTGTCAGTGTGATAGTTCATCTTCTTCTAAGATGAATATCTCATCGTGAAATTTCAGAAAATTCAACGATTTTCCTGATTTGCATAATCCTGTTACAAGTTTTAGGGTTTCTATATCCATAACTTACGGTTTATTTTGAAGACAATCTAACAGAACAACTTCCGGTTTGTTAATCCTACTTATTACCACTAGAGATTCAATAATCCTTTCCAAGTTCTAGTATCCTCCCACTCATTTCTTTGACAAGAAAACACTTTCTTGAAAAAATATTCATCGGTGACAAACACTTTGCCTTTTGAACATTTCGATGGAAGGAATTCAAGTCATGTTTCTGAGATATCCTATAATTCAACATTTATCTGGTTTATAAACTCCATAAGTTATATGGTTTCTATTAGCAAGGCTAATATGCGGTGCTCTGTTTAGTGTATATCTTATCGTTTCAATTATACCCCAAATTTTATAAAAGCATATTGGTAATAAAATAATTCCACAATTATTCGAGTGTTTTCCTAAACTTATGACTCAGATAATTTTCTTCAATACTGAAGAATCACTTTATCTTTTGTCATAATGATCCTTATCTTCACTAAAAAATATTTGAACTCTTCAAATAATATATTCTTAAATTCCTTTGAACTATTCAAATACTTCAGATTTTATGCTAAGTAAATAATATTTTCCTAATCTTTAATGAAGCATAATTATCCACCGCTCCCTCGGTTTTTCATCGAACCTTATACATCACTATGTATTCTTTTATTTGATTTCTCAATCAAGATAATTCAATATTGTTCAATGAGACTTTGTCGTAATTTTGTACTTATCATATATAAAAATATGGCACCAATATATACATACAAGCATGTATACATAACATTGGACAATACGTGGATTTTTCATCAGAGGGTCATCAAGATGGGTGGAGCATTATTTAATTATATCTACACATGCATCATCTAATGAGCCTCACTTAACGAGCAAGTGGATGTACGTGTACATGCAAAGAGCTATGCATGGACATAGCTCACGTACATGCTATGATAGAAATCCCATGCGTGCATGGGTTTACTAGCTAGCTAGGTAAATTGACGGCTATTTGGCTTGACTACCCGTGCAAGATGATCAGGACAGGCGTCGGTGCACGAGACCATGTGCACGGCACGTATGGCTGGCGTCGGTGCAAGGACAAATGCGAGAAGACCAGCGAGAGGATGCGGCGGCGGCGGCAGAGACACCCGTTGGGGCGGGACGATGGCGACGGCAACACACACGAGGCTGTTGTGTGTCAAGTCAAGCAAGGTACAAACAAAGAAAGAAAGACAAAGAAAAATCTCTTCTTTGGAACCTAGTAAATCTGAGAATCTCCTCCACAAGAAGAAAATAAAAATCACTAATCCAGAAAGCATTCATTGCAATAGTGCTTGTGTTCGGTCCGACGGCCTAGGCCTTCCAAGCGCGCGATCCAATGGCCGAAAGTGCATCAAGGAATCGAGATGGACGGCCGGATGTCCCTAATAGTTGTGAGAGCTCGAAGCTTGCCTAGGTTCTTGTTTCTCGATAAATTGATGGCCGTGAGAGTGGATATTAAGATAAATGGAGCCTAACTCTCACGCGTCTTGATTTCGCCGTTCTTCGGTATTCTCAATTATTGAAGTATCAAAAAAGCTGTCTATTATTTTAATAAAAAAGGACTATCTAGAAAGCAATTAAGTCCTGTAGCTCAGCTGGTTAGAGCGCTGGTCCGATGTACCAGAAGTCACGGGTTCAAGCCCCGTCGGGACTAATTCTTTTTCTTAATTGCGATTATGCTTTCCTTTCTTGTATATATACTATATATATATATATATATATATAGCCCGTACGGCCCAAAACGGATAGCCCAGCAAACGATCCTATTCGGCGCGTTCGGCGCCGGGGAAGCGAACCGGCGCCTGCTGGCAGCGCGAAGTGGGCCGGCCCACAGACGGAGCGAGCAGTAAACGGTCGCGTGAAAAAAGAAAGCGAAAATGTGATAGAACCACGACTCGAACTCACGCAGCAACGCAGCGTGATTTTTCAGCTAACCAATACAGCTTCAGATGACTAGCGATTCAAAACAAACGCGAACTCTATAAGAACCATATAAGAGCCGCGCCATTTATTGCACAAAAAAATACAGTTTCTCTAGAACTTGTATTTTCGAATTTCTTAAATATTGTACGTTTTACTTTATAGCTTGAACAAGAGTTCATTGAATTTGAAAATAAGTTCATCAAATTTGAAAAAAGTTCATCGAATTTGGAAAAAGTTCATGAATTTTGAAAAGAGTTCATCCCGTTTATGAAAAAAAAAGTTCATCGCATTTGAAAAAAGTTCATCGGATTTGAGAAAAAGTTCATCGATTTTGAAAAGAGTTCATCAGATTTGAAAAAAAGTTCATCGATTTTTGAAAACAGTTCATCAAATTTGAAAAAAAGTTTATCAAATTTTGAAAAAAGTTCATCAGATTTGAAAAAAGTTCATCGAATTTTGAAAACAGTTCATCAGATTCAATAAAAGTTTATCAGATTTGAATAAAAGTTCATCGAATTTGAAAAAAAAGTTAACAAATCTGAAAAAAGTTCATCAAACTCGAAAGAAGAAAAAGGAAAACAGAAAACGAAAAAAGAAAAAAGGAAAACAGAAAAAGGTAAAAAGGAAAATGTAAAAGAAGATAAAAGTTCATTCTAAACAAATGAAGTGTGTTGGCTTGCTGGTTGCACCTGCGGTACTACGTGCGTGAGGTCCCTGGTTCGAATCACAGCTAACACATGTCTTTTTGCTGATTTAATAAGAAAAAAAGCTATTGGGCCGGCCCATCGCGCTGCGTGAGGTCCCTGGTTCGAATCACAGCTAACACATGTCTTTTTGCTGATTTAATAAGAAGAAAAGCTATTGGGCCGGCCCATCGCGCGAGCACTGCAGGCGCTGGGTTGGCAAGCGGGCGCATATGCGCCAAATAGGAAATCCCGGCGACCAGCCTACCACCGATCTTCACCGGCGAGATCGTTGGTCCTCCCTCCCTCCGTCTGCTGCTTCGGCGGCTGGAGGGAGGGGGGACCCTGTTCCTCCGCTCTTTAGTTAGGTTTTTGTTCTGTATGTCATGGTGCGTCGTTGGGGTGGTGGGTGCGGCGCCCAGACGAATAAATCTGCCTCATCTCCACTCCTACACCGGCGATGTCCTTCATGGCGGCGTCTCGGAGTTGATGGCATCGTGTGTTTGCCGATCCTTCAGATCGGCGAAGTTAGGGTTCATGGATGGTGTCGGCGAGGCGGCGGTGGCGACTCCATCAGGTGTGTCTCTCCTTCTGCTCTGTCCCCGTTGCTGCGGCGTTATCTCCGACGTCATGGTGGAGCAGGGAGGTTTTATCGTCCGGGAGTACGCGCAGACGGTGGCCTGCGCAGTTGACAGCTGGAAGATGGTGCATCCTGTGCTGGGTGTGTGGTTGGAGGCTGACAGTTCTGGTTTTCTCCTCCGACGTTGTAGTTGTGCGGGGATGTCAGGTCTAGAGTTTGATGGCGTGTCCGGGGACACGTTGCCCCGGTCTGATTCTTTCAACGGCAATGGTTTTGCTTTTGGTAAACTACTTTGGACGTCTGTAAAGCTGCAGATCAGGGATGGAGCCGCGTCGAGCTCGGGTGAAGAGGTGATCTGTCTCCTCTCTCTTGGTGGTCGCTTCGGTGGTGCCGAAGGAGAGGGACAGGCGCTGGTTTTTTGCGTAGGATTATCCTATCCTTTCAGTACTGTAATGTCGGTGTTTACGTGTCTTGTAACCAGATCTTTATTTTATGAATGAGAAACGTATTACCTTGCAAAAAAAAAAGCAAACGATCCATGAAGGAGCACCTCCGCGTAGCCACGATCGGTTAGTACATTTCTTCAAGCGACACCATCTGTTTTTTTTAGTATCTATCTATTAGCTAACCAGAAAAAAAGGAAATAAGCTAGAAAATCTCACAAAAATTAGAAACATCCAATTGTTAATTTAACACGTCATAAAATTACAGCCCTTTGATCTTACAATACCATTTGGACATAAAACTTGATAAAAATTACCCACCAATGCCAACTAGTCCATATTAATCCTGTTTGTGAAAAAAAAAATCTAGACTAACCCTCAACTCACCTCACGTCAAAGCAAAAAAAAACTCAGCTCATCCTCCGTGTAAAAAGAAACCTAAACTCACCTGTATGCGCAGCCGCCTCCTGACCTATCAATCCAATCGCATCTCCCCCCTGCACTCGCCGCCATTAGTGTTCTCAATCTTCCTCCCCAAGCTTCACCAGATCTGGGATACTCGCCCTCGCCCAGCACGACTCCCTAGCCATATTACTCATGTGTTAATCGATATACATGGATTACAACACATCAAGGATTCAAGGGTTGGACAATGCACAACATGCATGGGCCGGTAACGCGATCATCCTGTCCGGGCGTGTCCAGGAAGATTCGGTATTGACATCAGGGTATTTGTTTCTTTTTTTCTATGAACTACTAATTTCATGGCCAATGTGTTGATGCATAATAAATAAATCTTATAGTTCAGCTTCAGATTTCATTCTATATGTACTACTCATATCGCTTTGTTGTGTTCTGAAAGCATCTTGCTATATATTTCATATGGATCACAACTCTGAGCTTAGTGACTAATCTGCTGATGCAGAGTTTTGTAATGTTGATTCAGTTTTGTCCCTCTTGCACGCACCTTATCCTCGCCATCGCGCAGTCCATTGATGTGTTTGCTGTTCCTCGCAGAGTTGTCGTTGTTGTTCAGATTGATCCAAAGTTCAAGACCACACCTTCAGTCCACAGAGTTATAGTCTTCCAGATCACATCATAAGCCATCTTGTACGTCCCCAGCCTCGCCTTCTCTATCATCACTAATCAGTCTATGTTCTTCCTGAAGAATTATATGGACTCCCTGCATACATGGAGACGCATGACATCAATGAAGTAAAGGCGTGAAACGATGAATGTTCAGTGATGGAGCGGAGAGGAATAAGATGCGTGTATCTGACCAAAGTACAGACCATCCATCCTACGATGGCGGCACACTGCTGGAGATGGGCACGGTTTAAATTCATTGTGAGTGTCGAGCCTCGCCTTCTCTGTCATAACTCATCAGTTTGTGTTCTTCCTGAAGAATTATATGGGCTCCCTGCATATGGAGACCCATGACATCAATGAAGTAAAGGCAGGAAAAGATGAATGTTTAGTGATGGAGCGGAGAAGAATAACTGACCAAAGTACAGACCATCGGTCCTAAAATGGCTGCACGTTGCTGGAGATGGGCAGGGTTTAAATTCATTGTGAGTGTCTCTTTCATCAGGAAGACAGGAACTGCGAGTGTGGGAATTATTTTCGAAGATAATGTTCAAAATGTTCTGCTTGCTGCACGCAAGGTGTTACAGTCATGCAACGGTGCGCAGGAAGTAGAAGCCATGGCATGCCAAGATGGCCTTAGATTAGTAGCGACCTGGCCACACCATACTTTTGTTCTTCAATCAATCTGTTGTATAGTGGGGTGTCAGCTATTCAAAGCGCGGATAGGAACCTGTCAAGACACAAGTCCATCTACAAAGATATCAAAGTTGTAGGAACGCTAATCCCCTTGGTGGATAAAAGAAAATATGCGTGAGACAGAGACACAAACAGAATTCAGTGGTTCACGAATTAGCAAACTACATTAATTAGAGATAGAGGTTCTGGTGATATGTCCGGATTTTGCATGGACAGGAGCCTATAGAAAGTGTTGTGACAAATGGTTGTAATTGTTTCCTAATTCAGCAAAACTATATATTTGTTCCGTAAATTAAGTTCTGTTAAAGCTCTCTTTTGACCTAAAAAAATAGATTCACCAAATAGTAATACATTGTCGTGATCAAAATGGTGGTTTAGTGCACGCTGGGCGTTCTTCCAATAAGAGAAATGACTTGCAGGTAGGAAGAATGATCATATGATCTCTACTTTCTAATATGAGCAATTCACTATCTCTTCTGTTCATTGCCTGGAGTTCTCGGCAGGACACGATCTCAAAGAATCAATTGGCAGGTTTGTGTATTTCACTGTGGCAAAAACATATTTGATTGTTGCTGAAACTTCTTCGCAAAACCATCCATTGTTTCGAGGAGAAATTCTAGAAGCTGCAAATATAAGGTTATTCATATGCCATATTTATCAAATAGTATTCCAAAAGGTAGAAAACTGAAGTGATATATAATTTATCATGTAAATGATGTTATGCTAGACTCTCTTATATGTATGATTTGGTTTTCTTATCGCCTCTTTATCAGATTAGGTTGTAGTATTTCACACAAGTGCAGATATACGTAAAGCTCCGGATGTGGCTGCAGTAGTGATCTTTCCATTATGTATTAGTTGTTTATTGTACGTCGAATGTTTTCACAAGGCTACACAATTTTCATCCTTTGGTTCGCTTTCTTAGATATGTAGCGCATTTATCTGACATGATAGATGCTATGGATTGTACAGCTATTTACGCGGCTAAAGGATATGCATTGCATCCCCATGGCAGGATATAAGGTACATATTTAGTTAACTGCATGTTTTCTACGGTACTCAGTTTAAAGAATCCGTTTGTCTGATTCAGTTATTAGCATGGGCATGAGACACACTCATATATAGTGAGGATAACAAAATATCACTTGAACATTTAGTTTTATATTTTCCCCACCAAACCGCACGATCACGTCACTCTTTGGGCGTTGTTGTCGCTGCTGATTGTCAGCGTCAAATTCATATTTGATTATCATAGTGGAAAGCATATATATGTTGTTTGAGATATTCGTACATGATTCCAGCAACTATATCTCTTATACGAGATATAATGTACTTATTTGAAGGGAAGCAATTTGTGCATGCATGCTAGAAATGCTCCTAATCTGATTTTTTTACACATTAGTCCTAATCAGTTCTATGCCACCTAGATTAAATTCTCTATATCTGACCGGAAATCTCTGAAATTATGTACGTTCAGATGTAGAAAGTACTATATCCTATGACTTAGTACTTTTTTATGTGGAGGTGAGCACAATACGAATGTGTGTTCTCACATAATCATCTAACCATTAGGTTGTCGTGGTCAGCAACTGAGATAATAGTTCTTGGCACACAAACAAGCATCTTCATGACTTCATCATAAGATGGAAGAACTAATCTAGAATGCATCCACTAAGCCTGGCCGAGCTAATTAACTTTAGCTTTGACCAGGCACTAATGGCATGATTCCACATTTACGATACTAAGAGAACTTATCGGCAATCTGATTGTTGTGCCATAGCTTCATTGCTTCCATGTAGTGACAATCTTGCAAATATTCTGTTTTTTCGATACACACAACAAATTTAGATTCAGTTTTGTATTTCGAAAATCGGCAATTTTAAGAACTTTTTCAAGTCAGATTTGATATAGAGTTTGAAAGCTTTCTATTCTATATGAATAGAGCCGAGCAGACTATAGATTCTGAACATGGTGTAGTGTCAATGGATATATATCTGTGTGTGTGTGTGTGCCTATATATATTTGTGTTGCTATGATCTAATACTACTAAATCAGTTTATCCTGGCGGTTACTATTTATTCTTTCATAAGTCAGTATAGCTATATTTGTGTTGAAATTTCCCTTTTAGTTTAATCTACAAAAACATAACAAATTTCTCTAAAAGAATTCTCAGTGTATTTAATCCATTCACTCTAAATCAGTTTCCCATTACTCTAACAAAAATAAATCGCAAAAAAATTAAGCAAGTTAAATTTAGATAACATATGAGTTAGTTTATTCTCAACAAAAATGTCTCTTAGTGATTGCGAAATAATTATATCCTATATAAGACTAAAACATGAAATAACTTGATGTGCACTCAAAATATAACTACCACTCATAAAAATCATTACATATTGCTAGAGTTTTATCTTAAACAAAAAACAAATGCAAACAAGAATTTATAATATAATTAAAATTGTACATAATTATATTAATTACATCTTTTCATAAAATATAATGAAATTTTGTCATCTTCAACAATATAATCATATATTCATAGTAAAAGGTATTAAAATTTCACCTTTAGAAAATAACAATGTCTAAAATATGTATTATACAATGAAGAGTGTAATTAGGAGTAAAAACATGTCTACATAAAATTGAATTAATTATTTATAATATTTTTAGCAAATTAAAGATGAATTGGTAAAAGGAATAATTATATCATCTAACCTTTGTAAGTAATAGACTTTTCCTAAAGCATGATATATGCAATTTCTTTGACGACAATGTTCACTCATATATACAAGAATGCTAAATAATTTTATAGCATTATAAATTACAATTAAAAATGTAAACCTATAAGGACGTGACCAATTTTTCTTTACGCAATGTGAATAATATGTGCCATTTTTCAACTGTCTAACGCTCTAGCCCGCGCATCGAGCGGGCCACTTTGCTAGTTCCTCAAAAAATAGTATGTTTTTTTAGTCTAAACACATTTTATTCATTAATCATCAGCCAAATACATTTGGATACAATTTAGTTCCGGACGATTGAGAAGCCACAGATGGCGTCCTAAAGAAAGGCCTAATGTGTCTTTAGCCTGGCTATGAGCCATAATATTAGTTTCACGTCCCTCAAAGATGAGAGGAAATGCCGTGAACTATGCTGAGGTAGCTTTAATCTCCTTGACGATGTTCCCATTTAAGCCTCCTGCATTGTTTTGCTCTTTGCAATCAGAAGCTATTATCACATGTGTGAGTCGAGATCCTGGGCTAGAGAAAGAGCTTCTCGACAAGCTAGCATTTACAAAGTAGTCGGGTATGTTATGCCATCACACTTTATCGCCGAAGCACCCAGGTACTTGACTGCTCCATCTGTACACACGGTACTAAAAGATCAAGTACTTCAGTTCCTCGCCATTGCCCCATCTACCTTGATCTTAGCAAAACCTGCCGCTGCGCGGGCGAGGTGCCCTCGCTATCAGCAATGGGTGTGTCCTGGCTGGTTCACTCACCGAGCTCCTGGATGTAGTTGTTATGAAGTGATGATTTTCATGGGGGGTCTAAAGTTGTTGCTCTTGGAGAGCTTTTCTACGTGCATACCAGATAGCCCATAGTGTAACCACCACTTTAACAAAATCATCATGTTGCAAGCTATCAATTAGTGTGAATATCCACATTCTTGCTTCCGGTTCCTTATTGTTCTCAACAACTTCAACTAGGTCTAGGTCATGCAAAGCCGCACGCATCTTTCACTAGTAGAAAAGGGGGCTTTGGTCCAGGCCGGGTAACCCCATTAGTCCCGACTCAGTCCAGAACCAGGACCAATGGGGGCATTGGTACTGGTTCGTGAGCCCAGGGGGCCGGCCGGGCCACGTGGGCCATTGGTCCCGGTTCATCTAGACCTTTTGGTCCCGGTTGGTGGGATGAACCGGGACCAATGGGCCTCGCTCCTGGCCCACAACCATTGGTCCCGGTTCGTGCCTCAAACCGGAACTAAAGATTAGACCTTTAGTCCCGGTTTGACGCACGAACCGGGACTAATGGGGATGAGACCTTTAGTCCCGGTTCGTGCCACGAACCGGTACTAAAGGTACCATTTTCAAA
>NC_057809.1:16569474-16569961 GCF_018294505.1 Triticum aestivum | reverse complement strand
GTGGATCGCCTTTTCAGTTTTTTAAAAAATAAAATAAAATGATGGAAATGTCAAAAAAATAAAATAAAATAAGTTTCCCATGTGATATGTGGTCTAGTTGTTGGGAAAATTTGCAAATGTGAATTTTGACTTTATTTGCAAAATCTCTCTGAAATTTGTAAAAATGGGCATAACTTTTGCATACTAACTCGGATGAAAAAGTTTTTTATATGAAAAATCATCTACTCGAAAAGTTACATCCAAATAGAAAAAACCTAATAGAAATCCTCGTTAAACATTTTCAAAATCCTCAAAAACCTAATAGAAAAAAGTTACGGGGCTTTTAAGATCTAGAGTGAAAAAAATGAAAAAAATTCAAACAGTGGGCAAACTGTGGTCAAACAATGGTCAAACTAATTATTCTAGAATATTAGTGTTACTAAATAATTATTTCAGTTATTTCAATTTTGGTCAAATCTGGTCAAACTATGGTCAAACTGTGGTCAAA
>NC_057809.1:16529225-16569464 GCF_018294505.1 Triticum aestivum | reverse complement strand
ATGGTCAAACTAATTATTCAAGAAAATATTAGTGTTACTAAATAATTATTGTTTTTTAAAACAATAGTTTCAAAATAAAACTATGAAATGTGTCACTTCATGCTCAAGCAAAATTCCTGAAGGTTAATAGGATTGACATCTTAGTATTGTCAGGAAAACGACAAGTGCAGACTTGGAACGAGGGAGAATAGAACCCGGAAGTTAAGCGTGCTCAGGCTGGGGGAGTGGGAGGATGGTTGACCGTTCGGGAAGTTAGATGATTTGGAATGATGAGGGGTGATTAGAGGATAAATTGAGAAGTGATGAGGGGTGGTGATTACAGACTAGAGGTTAAAATAATTCAGAAATTTGAAAATAAAAAAAATTTCAAAAAAAAATCATAAAATTTCCTTTAGTCCCGGTTCTGGATTGAACCGGGACTAAAGGGAGAGGCATTAGTACCGACATTTTAGTCCCGGTTTCAGAACCGGGACTAAAGGCCCTTATGAACCGGGACTAAAGGCCCTTTTTCTACTAATGTTTCCATCTTACAATGTAGGAGCGTGTGCTGCCAAGGATCATCCCGTCCACAAAGACTACATTAAGGAATTGTCGACATGTTCCTACTCTTTAAGAGATCAGTTGTGGGTAGTGATTGCTGAGCTAACCTCCATAAGAAAGTTTTAACATTTCAGGGAACGTTTGTTCTCCACATGCTTGTCCAGTCATTCGGACCCCTCTCTGAGTTTGAAGATTCCGCTCTGCCCTCGAGCCATGCTTCGCGGCGTAACTTCGTAGAGACTAACATTCTATAGACCGAGCGAACTGGAAAAAAACCCGCTCTTCACATAGGTCCAAGACCAGAAATCGTCCACCTGACATGTGCATAGGGGAATATAAGCAATAGCTTGTACATATGTAGGCAGGAAAGTTTGAGCTAGCTTGTCCATGTCCCACGATGCATCCACTATGATCAGTTCGGCCACCACTTGGGGCGGGTCCAGTATATTACTTACAATGGGCCACATATTAATGTCCCGGGGAATCCAGTTATGCTGCCAGATCGGCGTGGATGTCCTGTCCTCTACTCTGCTTGTAAGGCCCTGTTTCATGGTGCCCCTACAATCCAATATCTATCGCCAGATTTGCGAAGGGGAATTCCCAAGCTCAGCATTAAGAAAATCTGAAGTAGGAAAGTATTTAGCCTTTAGTGTTCTCACGCTTAGAAAAGATGGGTCCATCAATATGCGCCAAGCCTGACGGCCTAGCAAGGCAAGTTTAAAGAGTTCAATATCTCGAAAGCCGAGACCTCGACAAGATTTTGGCCTTGTCATAACACTCTAGGATACCTAGTATGGCTTTCTCCTACCTTCTGTACTACCCCACCAAAACTTCCGAATAAGAGTATTAATATGCTCGGAAAGGTCACGCAGGAGCTTAAAACAAGACATAGAGTAAACATGTACTGCTTGAGCAATCGAGTTGATAAGAACTTCCTTACCACCAACTGACAGGATCTTCTCCATCCATCCCTTCACTTTTTCCCACACTCTATCTTTCAAGAACTTGAAGCAACCATTCATAGAATTTCCAACATCAGTCGACATTCCTATATATCTCTTAGACAAAGACTCATTTGGGACATACAAGGCCTCCTTAATTTCAAGCTTTAAACTTTCAGGACAACTTTAGGGAAGAAAATAGAATACTTTGATAGATAGTCCTTTTGATGGGACGCGTTACAATAGGAATCCAAAAGAGAGGACAACTCATTAGCTCCTTGACTACATGATTTGACAAATAGTAGGCTGTCATCTGCAATAGCAAGTGGTCGACCGGCGGTGCCGACGATGCCACTTTAATGCCACATAGGTGGGATGACTTATTCTTCTTTTGGAAGAGGCACGAAAGGACCTCTGCTGCAAACAAAAATAGGTAAGGAGATATTGGGTCCCCCTGTCGGATCCCCATCGTTGTCTTAAGTTCTTCTATTTTTTCTCCATTAAACATTACGGAGAATTTCACTGAACTAACAATCGTCATTACAAGAGATTCCCAAGTTACTAAAACCCCAACTTTGACATGATATCCTCAAGATAAATTCCCTCGACCCGATCATAGGCTTTCATCATATCCAATTTAACCGCACAAAATCTATTTTTCTTTGCATTATTGCTCTACATCCATTGTAAACACTTGTATGTTGTGGTAATATTATTAGTAATGAGACGTTCATTTTTCTTCTGAGAAGATATCGGAAAGCACTTGCTTCAAATGATTAGAGACCACTTTTGAGGCAATTTTGTAAAGGACATTGCAAAGGCTAATAGGATGAAACTGAGTGAGTTGGGTGAGGTGTTTTACCTTATGGATAAGAAAAAAGATTGTCTCATTTCTTACCTCTGGGCTCTCTTCACCTTGCAAAATTATCAGAAACGTGTTGGTGACCTCAACCCCACAGATCTCCCAATGACACGGAATGAAGTGTGCGGGGAAGCCATCTGTTTTGGGCGCCTTTGTTGGAAATATCTGAAAGAGAGATGTCTTCATTTCCTCATTAGTGTATGGAGCAGTCAACATAGAACTCATCTCGTGAGTAACCTTGACCAGAACGCTATCAAGAACATCTTGCACACCCGGAAGACCTTCTGCTGTGAAAGGTTTTGCTTAAAAGAATTCACCATAGATGCCATCTCCGTGGGTCTTGTGCTATCTCTGTGCACATGTTACCAATATTGGCACTGCTCCATTGAGCCGGGCATGTTGACAAGTCAGGCAAGGTTTTTGCGGAGTGCGGCGACAGACTGAGCTACATGCAAATTCGCCCATTATGCCAACAGTGCATCTGGGAAATTATCATACCTTTATGAGAAAAGTTTGTAGATAAACAATTTTGTTGTTTTATTTGCTCCGGCCACTGGTTCCAACTGTAGACGAATATGAAAATGGCCGGATGTTACTCCCGTCTCATGGGGCGGAGTGGCCAATTGAAACAAAGCTTTCCATGTGTCAGTGTGATAGTTCATCTTCTTCTAAGATGAATATCTCATCATGAAATTTCAGAAAATTCAACGATTTTCCTGATTTGCATAATCCTGTTACAAGTTTTAGGGTTGCCATATCCATAACTTACGGTTTATTTTGGAGACAATCTAACAGAACAACTTTCGGTTTGTTAATCCTACTTATTACCACTAGAGATTCAATAATCCTTTGCAAGTTCTAGTATCCTCCCACTCATTTCTTTGACAGGAAAACACTTTCTTGAAAAAATATTCATCCGTGACAAACACTTTGCCTTTTGAACATTTCGATGGAAGGAATTCAAGTCATGTTTCCGAGATATCCTACAATTCAACATTTATCTGGTTTATAAACTCCATAAGTTATATGGTTTCTATTAGCATGGCTAATATGCGGTGCTCTGTTTAGCGTATATCTTATTGTTTCAATTATACCCCAAATTTTATAAAAGCATATTGGTAATAAAATAATTGCACAATTATTCGAGTGTTTTCCTAAACTTATGACTCTCATAATTTTCTTCAATACTGAAGAATCACTTTATCTTTTGTCATAATGATCCTTATCTTCACTAAAAAAATATTTGAACTCTTCAAATAATATATTCTTAAATTCCTTTGAACTATTCAAATACTTCAGATTTTATGCTAAGTAAATAATATTTTCCTAATCTTTAATGAAGCATAATTATCCACCGCTCCCTCGGTTTTTCATCGAACCTTATACATCACTATGTATTCTTTTATTTGATTTCTCAATCAAGATAATTCAGTAATGTTCAATGAGACTTTGTGGTAATTTTGTACTTATCATATATAATAATATGGCACCAATATATACGTACAAGCATGTATACATAACATTGGACAATACGTGGATTTTTCATCAGAGGGTCATCAAGATGGGTGGAGCATTATTTAATTATGTCTAAACATGCATCATCTAATGAGCCTCACTTAACGAGCAAGTGGATGTACGTGTACATGCAAAGAGCTATGCATGGACATAGCTCACGTACATGCTATGATAGAAATCCCATGCGTGCATGGGGTTACTAGCTAGCTAGCTAAATTGACGGCTATTTGGCTATTTGGCCGAACGTGCAAGCCGTGACCATGTGCAGGTCTAGCTGCTGCACCGCACGTATGGCTGGCGTCGGTGCAAGGACAAATGCGAGAAGACCAGCGAGAGGATGCGGCGGCGGCGGCAGAGACACCCGTTGGGGCGGGACGATGGCGACGGCAACACACACGAGGCTGTTGTGTGTCAAGTCAAGCAAGGTACAAACAAAACAAGAAAGACAAAGAAAAATCTCTTCTTTGGAACCTAGCTAAACCTGAGAATCTCCTCCACAAGAAGAAAATAAAAATCACTAATCCAGCACACAAGATTAGAGGAGAAGAAACTCATCAAGCAGCACACGAACAAGCTCTACACATAATCGTGAGGAGAATCCAAACGAACAGAGAGAAAAGAGTTTCAACCTCCAGGTCCATCTACATAGCAGTCGCAGGAACGCCACCGGCACGAAGAGAACGAGTAGAGATCCGAGAGATAGCAACCACCCTGCGTAAAAAATTAAAGGCAAAATAAAAATCAATCGAAGCATGGAGTACCTAGGACAGTGGAAGAACGGATGTACAACAAGATCACCTTAACAGGCATCACGTCGCGCAGGAGCCATTGGAGCCCGATTCAATCTCCAGATCCGTTTGCGGCCTCGCTCTTCCTCCTGCCGAGCAGACGGCGGGGGCATGGCGGCCGTAGCGCTATGGTTAGCCTGGGCCGAGGGGGCATCGGTGGAATGGGTCGCATTCGACCTCGTGCGGTGCGGCGGGGCCGACTGGGCGAAGGAGATGACGGCGGCGGGGTAGGGAGGCGCGGGCTGCTCCTGTGATTGGAGGGATAAAGAGACAGAGGGGCGAGGCGGGATGGAGAGAGGGCCACACTAGTGCTGGAGGAGGCGTCTTAGGTCTTCACAAGGGAAGTTGTTGCCCTTTTATACGCCTATGCGTGAAATGACAAAAATTTCCTTGGCGGTGCACTGTAATTGCACGCGGTGGCACACCGAGAGTGAAACTATTCATTGCAATAGTGCTCATGTTCGGTCCGACGGCCTAGGCCTTCCAAGCGTGCGATCCAACGGCCGAAAGTGCATCAAGAAATCGTGATGGACGGCCGGATGTCTCTAATAGTTGTGAGAGCTCGAAGCTTGCCTAGGTTCTTGTTTCTCGATAAACTGATGGCCGTGAGAGTGGATATTAAGATAAATGGAGCCTAACTCTCACACGTCTTGATTTCGCCGTTCTTCGGTATTCTCAATTATTGAAGTATCAAAAAAGCTGTGTATTATTTTAATAAAAAAGGACTATCTAGAAAGCAATTAAGTCCTGTAGCTCAGTTGGTTAGAGCGCTGGTCCGATGTACCAGAAGTCATGGATTCAAGCCCCGTCGGGACTATTTTTTTTCTTAATTGCGATTATGCTTTCCTTTCTTGTATTATATACTATATATTACGCCCGTACGGCCCAAAACGGATAGCCCAGCAAACGATCCATGAAGGAGCACCTCCGCGTAGCCACGATCGGTTAGTACATTTCTTCAAGCGACACCATCTGTTTTTTTTAGTATCTATCTATTAGCTAACCAGAAAAAAAGGAAATAAGCTAGAAAATTTCACAAAAATTAGAAACATCCAATTGTTAATTTAACACGTCATAAAATTACAGCCCTTTGATCTTCCCAATACCATTTGGACATAAAACTTGATAAAGATTACCCACCAATGCCAACTAGTCCATACTAATCCTGTTTGTGAAAAAAAAAATCTAGACTAACCCTCAACTCACCTCACGTCAAAGCAAAAAAAACTCAGCTCATCCTCCGTGTAAAAGGAAACCTAAACTCACCTGTATGCGCAGCCGCCTCCTGACCTATCAATCCAATCGCATCTCCCCCCCTGCACTCGCCGTCATTAGTGTTCTCAATCTTCCTCCCCAAGCTCCACCAGATCTGGGATACTCGCCCTCGCCCAGCACGACTCCCTAGCCATATTACTCATGTGTTAATCGATATACATGGATTTCAACACATCAAGGATTCAAGGGTTGGACAATGCACAACATGCATGGGCCGGTAACGCGATCATCCTGTCCGGGCGTGTCTGGGAAGATTCGGTATTGACATCAGGGTATTTGTTTCTTTTTTTCTATGAACTACTAATTTCATGGCCAATGTGTTGATGCATAATAAATAAATCTTATAGTTCAGCTTCAGATTTCATTCTATATGTACTACTCATATCGCTTTGTTGTGTTCTGAAAGCATCTTGCTATATATTTCATATGGATCACAACTCTGAACTTAGTGACTAATTTGCTGATGCAGAGTTTTGTAATGTTGATTCAGTTTTGTCCCTCTTGCAGGCACCTTATCCTCGCCATCGCGCAGTCCATTGATGTGTTTGCTGTTCCTCGCAGAGTTGTCGTTGTTGTTCAGATTGATCCAAAGTTCAAGACCACACCTTCAGTCCACAGAGTTATAGTCTTCCAGATCACATCATAAGCCATCTTGTACGTCCCCAGCCTCGCCTTCTCTATCATCACTAATCAGTCTATGTTCTTCCTGAAGAATTATATGGACTCCCTGCATATATGGAGATGCATGACATCAATGAAGTAAAGGCGTGAAACGATGAATGTTCAGTGATGGAGCGGAGAGGAATAAGATGCGTGTATCTGACCAAAGTACAGACCATCCATCCTACAATGGCTGCACGCTGCTGGAGATGGGCACGGTTCAAATTCATTGTGGGTGTCCAGCCTCGCCTTCTCTGTCATCACTCATCAGTTTGTGTTCTTCCTGAAGAATTATATGGGCTCCCTGCATATGGAGACACATGACATCAATGAAGTAAAGGCAGGAAAAGTTGAATGTTTAGTGATGGAGCGGAGAAGAATAACTGACCAAAGTACAGACCATCGATCCTAAAATGGCTGCACGTTGCTGGAGATGGGCAGGGTTGAAATTCATTGTGAGTGTCTCTTTCATCAGGAAGACAGGAACTGCGAGTGTGGGAATTATTTTCGAAGATAATGTTCAAAATGTTCTGCTTGCTGCACGCAAGGTGTTACAGTCATGCAACGGTGCGCAGGAAGTAGAAGCCATGGCATGCCAAGATGGCCTTAGATTAGTAGCGACCTGGCCACACCATACTTTTGTTCTTCAATCAACCTGTTGTGTAGAGGGGTGTCAGCTATTCAAAGCACGGATAGGAACCTGTCAAGACACAAGTCCATCTACAAAGATATCAAAGTTGTAGGAACGGTAATCCCCTTGGTGGATAAAAGAAAATATGCGTGAGACAGAGACACATAGCAGAATTCAGTGGTTCACGAATTAGCAAACTACATTAATTAGAGATAGAGGTTCTGGTGATATGTCCGGATTTTGCATGGACAGGAGCCTATAGAAAGTGTTGTGACAAATGGTTGTAATTGTTTCCTAATTCAGCAAAACTATATATTTGTTCCGTAAATTAAGTTCGGTTAAAGCTCTCTTTTGACCTAAAAAATAGATTCACCAAATAGTAATACATTGTCGTGATCAAAATGGTGGTTTAGTGCGCGCTGGGTGTTCTTCCAATAAGAGAAATGACTTGCAGGTAGTAAGAATGATCATATGATCTCTACTTTCTAATATGCGCAATTCACTATCTCTTCTGTTCATTGCCTGGAGTTCTCGGCAGGACACGATCTCAAAGAATCAATTGGCAGGTTTGTGTACTTCACTGTGGCAAAAACATATTTGATTGTTGCTGAAACTTCTTCGCAGAACCATCCATTGTTTCGAGGAGAAATTCTAGAAGCTGCAAATATAAGGTTATTCATATGCCATATTTATCAAATAGTATTCCAAAAGGTAGAAAACTGAAGTGATATATAATTTATCATGTAAATGATGTTATGCTAGACTCTCTTATATGTATGATTTGGTTTTCTTATCGCCTCTTTATCAGATTAGGTTGTAACATTTCACACAAGTGCAGATATACGTAAAGCTTCGGATGTGGCTGCAGTAGTGATCTTTCCATTATGTATTAGTTGTTTATTGTACGTCGAATGTTTTCACAAGGCTACACAATTTTCATCCTTTGGTTCGCTTTCTTAGATATATAGCGCATTTTATCTGACATGATAGATGCTATGGATTGTACAGCTATTTATGCGGCTAAAGGATATGCATTGCATCCCCATGGCAGGATATAAGGTACATATTTAGTTAACTGCATGTTTTCTACGGTACTCAGTTTAAAGAATCCGTTTGTCTGATTCAGTTATTAGCATGGGCATGAGACACACTCATATATAGTGAGGATAACATAATATATCACTTGAACATTTAGTTTTATATTTTCCCCACCAAACCGCACGATCACGTCACTCTTTGGGCGTTGTTGTCGCTGCTGATTGTCAGCGTCAAATTCATATTTGATTATCATAGTGGAAAGCATATATAAGTTGTTCGAGATATTCGTACATGACTCCAGCAACTATATCTCTTATACGAGATATAATGTACTTATTTGAAGGGAAGCAATTTGTGCATGCATGCTAGAAATGCTCCTAATCTTATTTTTTTTACACATTACTCCTAATCAGTTCTATGCCACCTAGATTAAATTCTATATATCTGACCTGAAATCTCTGAAATTATGTACGTTCAAATGTAGAAAGTACTATATCCTATGACTTAGTACTTTTTTATGTGGAGGTGAGCACAATACGAATGTGTGTTCTCACATAATGATCTAACCATTAGGTTGTCGTGGTGAGCAACTAAGATAATACTTCTTGGCACACAAACAAGCATCTTCATGACTTCATCATAAGATGGAAGAACTAATCTAGAATGCATCGACTAAGCTTGGCCGAGCTAATTAACTTTAGCTTTGACCAGACACTAATGGCATGATTCCACATTTACGATACTATGGGAACTTATTGGCAATCTGATTGTTGTGCCATAGCTTCATTGCTTCCATGTAGTGACAATCTTGCAAATATTCTGTTTTCGATAGAGACAACAAATTTAGATTCAGTTTTGTATTTCGAAAATCGGCAATTTTAAGAACTTTTTCAAGTCAGATTTGATATAGGGTTTGAAAGCTTTCTAATCTATATGAATAGAGCCGAGCAGACTATAGATTCTGAACATGGTGTACTGTCAATGGATATATATCTGTGTGTGTGTGTGTGTGTGTCTATATATATATATTTGTGTTGCTATGATCTAATACTACTAAATCAGTTTATCCCGACGGTTACTATTTATTCTTTCATAAGTTAGTACAGCTATATTTGTGTTGAAATTTCCCTTTTAGTTTAATCTACAAAAACATAACAAAATTCTCTAAAAGATTCTCAGTGTATTTAATCCATTCACTCTAAATCAGTTTCCCATTACTCTAACAAAAATAAATCGCAAAAAAATTAAGCAAGTTAAATTTAGATAACATATGAGTTAGTTTATTCTCAACAAAAATGTCTCTTAGTGATTGCGAAATAATTATATCCTATATAAGACTAAAACATGAAATAACTTGATGTGCACTCAAAATATAACTACCACTCATAAAAATCATTACATATTGCTAGAGTTTTATCTTAAACAAAAAACAAATGCAAACAAGAATTTATAATATAATTAAAATTGTACATAATTATATTAATTACATCTTTTCATAAAATATAATGAAATTTTGTCATCTTCAACAATATAATCATATATTCATAGTAAAAGGTATTAAAATTTCACCTTTAGAAAATAACAATGTCTAAAATATGTATTATACAATGAAGAGTGTAATTAGGAGTAAAAACATGTCTACATAAAATTGAATTAAATATTTATAATATTTTTAGCAAATTAAAGATGATGCCTTCGCAAAATAAAAAATTGGTAAAAGGAATAATTATATCATCTAACCTTTGTAAGTAATAGACTTTTCCTAAAGCATGATATATGCAATTTCTTTGACGACAATGTTCACTCATATATACAAGAATGGTAAATAATTTTATAGCATTATAAATTACAATTAAAAATGTAAACCTATAAGGACGCGACCAATTTTTCTTTACGCAATGTGAATAATATGTGCCATTTTTCAACTGTCTAAGATTCTAGCCCGCGCATCGAGCGGGCCACTTTGCTAGTTCCTCAAAAAATAGTATGTTTTTTTAGTCTAAACACATTTTATTCATTAATCATTAGCCAAATACATTTGGATACAATTTAGTTCCGGACGATCGAGAAGCCACAGATGGCGTCCTAAAGAAAGGTCTAATGTGTCTTTAGCCTGGCTATGAGCCATAATATTAGTTTCATGTCCCTCAAAGATGAGAGGAAATGCCGTGAACTATGCTGAGGTAGCTTTAATCTCCTTGATGATGTTCCCATTTAAGCCTCCTGCATTGTTTTGCTCTTTGCAATCAGAATGTATTATCACATGTGTGAGTCGAGATCCTGGGCTAGAGAAAGAGCTTCTCGACAAGCTAGCATTTACAAAGTAGTCAGGTCTGTTATGCCATCACACTTTATCGCCGAAGCACCCAGGTACTTGACTGCTCCATCTGTACACACGGTACTGAATGGTCAAGTACTTCAGTTCCTCGCCATTGCCCCATCTACGTTGATCTTAGCAAAACCTGCCGCTGCGCGGGCGAGGTGCCCTCGCTATCAGCAATGGGTGTGTCCTGGCTGGTTCACTCACCGAGCTCCTGGATGTAGTTGCTATGAAGTGATGATTTGCATGGGGGGTCTAAAGTTGTTGCTCTTGGAGTTGTTTTCTACGTGCATACCAGATAGCCCATAGTGTAACCACCACTTTAACAAAATCATCATGTTGCAAGCTATCAATTAGTGTGAATATCCACATTCTTGCTTCTGGTTCCTTATTGTTCTCAACAACTTCAACTAGGTCTGGGTCATGCAAAGCCCGCACGCATCTTTCACTAGTAGAAAAGGGGGCTTTGGTCCAGGCCGGGTAACCCCATTAGTCCCGGTTCAGTCTAGAACCGGGACCAATGGGGGCATTGGTCCTGGTTCGTGGGCCCAGGGGGGCGGCCGGGCCACGTGGGCCATTGGTCCCGGTTCATCTAGACCTTTTGGTCCCGGTTGGTGGGATGAACCGGGACCAATGGGCCTCGCTCCTGGCTCACAACCATTGGTCCCGGTTCGTGCCTCAAACCGGGACTAAAGATTAGACCTTTAGTCCCGGTTTGAGGCACGAACCGGGACTAATGGGGATGAGACCTTTAGTCCCGGTTCGTGCCACGAACCGGTACTAAAGGTACCATTTTCAAACTATAACCCCCCCCCTCCGTGTGGATCGCCTTTTCAGTTTTTTAAAAAATAAAAGAAAATGATGGAAATGTCAAAAAAATAAAGGAAAATAAGTTTCCCATGTGATATGTGGTCTAGTTGTTGGGAAAATTTGCAAATGTGAATTTTGACTTTATTTGCAAAATCTCTCTAAAATTTGTAAAAATGGGCACAACTTTTGCATACTAACTCGGATGAAAAAGTTTTTTATATGAAAAATCATCTACTCGAAAAGTTACATCCAAATAGAAAAAACCTAACAGAAATCCTGGTTAAACATTTTCAAAATCCTCAAAAACCTAATAGAAAAAAGTTAAGGGGCTTTTAAGATCTAGAGTGAAAAAAATTGAAAAAAATTCAAACAGTGGGCAAACTGTGGTCAAACAATGGTCAAACTAATTATTCTAGAATATTAGTGTTACTAAATAATTATTTCAGTTATTTCAATTTTGGTCAAATCTGGTCAAACTGTGGTCAAACTATGGTCAAACAATGGTTAAACTAATTATTCAAGAAAATATTAGTGTTACTAAATAATTATTGTTTTTTAAAACAATAGTTTCAAAATAAAACTATGAAATGTGTCACTTCATGCTCAAGCAAAATTCCTGAAGGTTAATAGGATTGACATCTTAGTATTGTCAGGAAAACAACAAGTGCAGACTTGGAATGAGGGAGAATAGAACCCGGAAGTTAAGCGTGCTCAGGCTGGGGGAGCGGGAGGATGGGTGACCGTTCAGGAAGTTAGATGACTTGGAATGATGAGGGGTGATTAGAGGATAAATTGAGAAGTGATGAGGGGTGGTCATTACAGACTAGAGGTTAAGATAATTCAGAAATTTGAAATAAAAAAAAAATTCAAAAAAAATTTCAAAAAGAAAATAAAAAAAAATCTTAAAATTTCCTTTAGTCCCGGTTGGTGTTACCAACCGGGACTAAAGGTGGAGCTCCACGTGGCCACGCCCTTTAGTCCCGGTTCTGGATTGAACCAGGACTAAAGGGAGAGGCATTAGTACCGACATTTTAGTCCCGGTTTCAGAACCGGGACTAAAGGCCCTTATGAACCGGGACTAAAGGCCCTTTTTCTACTAGTGTTTCCATCTTACAATGTAGGAGCGTGTGCTGCCAAGGATCATCCCGTCCACAAAGACTACATTAAGGAATTGTCGACATGTTCCTACTCTTTAAGAGATCAGTTGTGGGTAGTGATTGCTGAGCTAACCTCCATAAGAAAGTTTTAACATTTCAGGGAACGTTTGTTCTCCACATGCTTGTCCAGTCATTCAGACCCCTCTCTGAGTTTGAAGATTCCGCTCTGCCCTCGAGCCATGCTTCGCGGCGTAACTTCGTAGAGACTAACATTCTATAGACCGAGCGAACTGGGAAAAAACCCGCTCTTCACATGGGTCCAAGACCAGAAATCGTCCACCTGACATGTGCATAGGGGAATATAAGCAATAGCTTGTACATATGTAGGCAGGAAAGTTTGAGCTAGCTTGTCCATGTCCCACGATGCATCCACTATGATCAGTTCGGCCACCACTTGGGGCGGGTCCAGTATATTACTTACAATGGGCCACATATTAATGTCCCGGGGAATCCAGTTATGCTGCCAGATCGGCGTGGATGTCCTGTCCTCTACTCTGCTTGTAAGGCCCTGTTTCATGGTGCCCCTACCATCCAATATCTATCGCCAGATTTGCGAAGGGGAATTCCCAAGATCAGCATTAAGAAAATCTGAAGTAGGAAAGTATTTAGCCTTTAGTGTTCTCACGCTTAGAAAAGATGGGTCCATCAATATGCGCCAAGCCTGACGGCCTAGCAAGGCAAGTTTAAAGAGTTCAATATCTCGAAAGCCGAGACCTCGACAAGATTTTGGCCTTGTCATAACACTCTAGGATACCTAGTATGGCTTTCTCCTACCTTCTGTACTACCCCACCAAAACTTCCGAATAAGAGTATTAATATGCTCGGAAAGGTCACGCAGGAGCTTAAAACAAGACATAGAGTAAACATGTACTGCCTGAGCAATCGAGTTGATAAGAACTTCCTTACCACCAACTGACAGGATCTTCTCCATCCATCCCTTCACTTTTCCCACACTCTATCTTTCAAGAACTTGAAGCCACCATTCATAGAATTTCCAACATCAGTCAACATTCCTATATATCTCTTAGACAAAGACTCATTTGGGACATACAAGGCCTCCTTAATTTCAAGCTTTAAACTTTCAGGACAACTTTAGGGAAGAAAACAGAATACTTTGATAGATAGTCCTTTTGATGGGACACGTTACAATAGGAATCCAAAAGAGAGGACAACTCATTAGCTCCTTGACTACATGATTTGACAAATAGTAGGCTGTCATCTGCGAATAGCAAGTGGTCGACCGGCGGTGCCGACGATGCCACTTTAATGCCACATAGGTGGGATGACTTATTCTTCTTTTGGAAGAGGCACGAAAGGACCTTTGCTGCAAACAAAAATAGGTAAGGAGATATTGGGTCCCCCTGTCGGATCCCCATCGTTGTCTTAAGTTCTTCTATTTTTTTCTCCATTAAACATTACGGAGAATTTCAGTGAACTAACAATCTTCATTACAAGAGATTCCCAAGTTACTACAAACCCCAACTTTGACATGATATCCTCAAGATAAATTCCCTCGACCCGATCATAGGCTTTCATCATATCCAATTTAACTGCACAAAATCTATTTTTCTTTGCATTATTGCTCTACATCCATTGTAAACACTTGTATGTTGTGGTAATATTATTAGTAATGAGACGTTCATTTTTCTTCTGAGAAGATATCGGAAAGCACTTGCTTCAAATGATTAGAGACCACTTTTGAGGCAATTTTGTAAAGGACATTGCAAAGGCTAATAGGATGAAACTGAGTGAGTTGGGTGAGGTGTTTTACCTTATGGATAAGAAAAAAGATTGTCTCATTTCTTACCTCTGGGCTCTCTTCACCTTGCAAAATTATCAGAAACGTGTTGGTGACCTCAACCCCACAGATCTCCCAATGACACGGAATGAAGTGTGCGGGGAAGCCATCTGTTTTGGGCGCCTTTGTTGGAAATATCTGAAAGAGAGATGTCTTCATTTCCTCATTAGTGTATGGAGCAGTCAACATAGAACTCATCTCGTGAGTAACCTTGACCAGAACGCTATCAAGAACATCTTGCACACCCGGAAGACCTTCTGCTGTGAAAGGTTTTGCTTAAAAGAATTCACCATAGATGCCATCTCCGTGGGTCTTGTGCTAGTGAGCCGTCTTCCCTCTCTAAGTGTTTTATTTTGTTTTTTCTATGTCGCATGCTCGCTGGCCTCTCAAAGTAATTGGTATTTTTGTCCCCCTCACGCAACCAGTCCGCCCGTGAACGTTGTCTTTACAGTATCTCCTCCATATGATAAAGCTTGACCAGGTGATGCGAAATTTTTATCTCTGCATGTAACGGGTCAGAACGTTGGGTGTCTCCTTGCAAATTGCTAGTGCATTTTTTAGTTTCTTAATCTCTGTGCACATGTTACCAATATTGGCACCGCTCCATTGAGCCGGGCATGTTGACAAGTCAGGCAAGGTTTTTGCGGAGTGCGGCGACAGACTGAGCTACATGCAAATTCGCCCATTATGCCAACAGTGCATCTGGGAAATTATCATACCTTTATGAGAAAAGTTTGTAGATAAACAATTTTGTTGTTTTATTTGCTCCGGCCACTGGTTCCAACTGCAGACGAATATGACAATGGCCGGATGATACTCCCGTCTCATGGGGCGGAGTGGCCAATTGAAACAAAGCTTTCCACGTGTCAGTGTGATAGTTCATCTTCTTCTAAGATGAATATCTCATCGTGAAATTTCAGAAAATTCAACGATTTTCCTGATTTGCATAATCCTGTTACAAGTTTTAGGGTTTCCATATCCATAACTTACGGTTTATTTTGGAGACAACCTAACAGAACAACTTTCGGTTTGTTAATCCTACTTATTACCACTAGAGATTCAATAATCCTTTGCAAGTTCTAGTATCCTCCCACTCATTTCTTTGACAGGAAAACACTTTCTTGAAAAAATATTCATCCGTGACAAACACTTTGCCTTTTGAACATTACGATGGAAGGAATTCAAGTCATGTTTCTGAGATATCCTACAATTCAACATTTATCTGGTTTATAAACTCCATAAGTTATATGGTTTCTATTAGAGCAACGCTAATATGCGGTGCTCTGTTTAGCGTATATCTTATTGTTCAATTATACCCCAAATTTTATAAAAGCATATTGGTAATAAAATAATTGCACAATTATTCGAGTGTTTTCCTAAACTTATGACTCTCATAATTTTCTTCAATACTGAAGAATCACTTTATCTTTTGTCATAATGATCCTTATCTTCACTAAAAAAATATTTGAACTCTTCAAATAATATATTCTTAAATTCCTTTGAACTATTCAAATACTTCAGATTTTATGCTAAGTAAATAATATTTTCCTAATCTTTAATGAAGCATAATTATCGACCGCTCCCTCGGTTTTTCATCGAACCTTATACATCACTATGTATTCTTTTATTTGATTTCTTAATCAAGATAATTCAGTAATGTTCAATGAGACTTTGTCGTAATTTTGTACTTATCATATATAATAATATGGGACCAATATATACGTACAAGCATGTATACATAACATTGGACAATACGTGGATTTTTCATCAGAGGGTCATCAAGATGGGTGAAGCATTATTTAATTCTGTCTACACATGCATCATCTAATGAGCCTCACTTAACGAGCAAGTGGATGTACGTGTACATGCAAAGAGCTATGCATGGACATAGCTCACGTACATGCTATGATAGAAATCCCATGCGTGCATGGGGTTACTAGCTAGCTAGCTAAATTGACGGCTATTTGGCTTGACAACCCGTGCAAGATGATCAGGACAGGCCGAACGTGCAAGCCGTGACCATGTGCAGGTCTAGCTGCTGCACCGCACGTACAAGGGATAAGTCTCAAAGAGATAACATGCTTATCATTGCCGGGAGAATAACACCTGCCGAATAAAGTCTTCCGCAGAGTACGTGCATCTCATACCTATCCATTCCTGCGGCGATTGCGTCCACGGCCACGGCACGTATGGCTGGCGTCGGTGCAAGGACAAATGCGAGAAGACCAGCGAGAGGATGCGGCGGCGGCGGCAGAGACACCCGTTGGGGCGGGACGATGGCGACGGCAACACACACGAGGCTGTTGTGTGTCAAGTCAAGCAAGGTACAAACAAAACAAGAAAGACAAAGAAAAATCTCTTCTTTGGAACCTAGCTAAACCTGAGAATCTCCTCCACAAGAAGAAAATAAAAATCACTAATCCAGCACACAAGATTAGAGCAGAAGAAACTCATCAAGCAGCACACGAACAAGCTCTACACATAATCGTGAGGAGAATCCAAACGAACAGAGAGAAAAGAGTTTCAACCTCCAGGTCCATCTACATAGCAGTCGCAGGAACGCCACCGGCACCAAGAGAACGAGTAGAGATCCGAGAGATAGCAACCACCCTGCGTAAAAAATTAAAGGCAAAATAAAAATCAATCGAAGCATGGAGAACCTAGGACAGTGGAAGAACGGATGTACAACAAGATCACCTTAACATGCATCACGCCGCGCAGGAGCCACTGGAGCCCGATTCAATCTCCAGATCCGTTTGCGGCCTCGCTCTTCCTCCTGCCGAGCAGACGGCGGGGGCATGGCGGCCGTAGCGCTATGGTTAGCCTGGTGCGGTGCGGCGGGGCCGACTGGGCGAAGGAGATGACGGCGGCGGGGCAGGGAGGCGCGGGCTGCTCCTGTGATTGGAGGGATAAAGAGACAGAGGGGCGAGGTGGGATGGAGAGAGGGCCACACTAGTGCTGGAGGAGGCGTCTTAGGTCTTCACAAGGGAAGTTGTTGCCCTTTTATACGCCTATGCGTGAAACGACAAAAATTTCCTTGGCGGTGCACTGTAATTGCACGCGGTGGCACACCGAGAGTGAAACTATTCATTGCAATAGTGCTCATGTTCGGTCCGACGGCCTAGGCCTTCCAAGCGCGTGATCCAACGGCCCAAAGTGCATCAAGAAATCGAGATGGACGGCCGGATGTCTCTAATAGTTGTGAGAGCTCCAAGCTTGCCTAGGTTCTTGTTTCTCGATAAACTGATGACGGTGAGAGTGGATATTAAGATAAATGGAGCCTAACTCTCACGCGTCTTGATTTCGCCGTTCTTCGGTATTCTCAATTATTGAAGTATCAAAAAAGTTGTGTATTATTTTAATAGAAAAGGACTATCTAGAAAGCATTTAAGTCCTGTAGCTCAGTTGGTTAGAGCGCTGGTCCGATGTACCAGAAGTCCCGGGTTCAATCCCGGTCGGGACTAATTCTTTTTCTTAATTGCGATTATGCTTTCCTTTCTTGTATTATATACTATATATTACGCCCGTACGGCCCCCGTACGGCCCAAAACGGATAGCCCAGCAAACGATCCATGAAGGAGCACCTCCGCGTAGCCACGATCGGTTAGTACGTTTCTTCAAGCGACACCATCTTTTTTTTTTAGTATCTATCTATTAGCTAACCAGAAAAAAGGAAATAAGCTAGAAAATCTCACAAAAATTAGAAACATCCAATCGTTAATTTAACACGTCATAAAATTACAGCCCTTTGATCTTCCCAATACCATTTGGACATAAAACTTGATAAAAATTACCCACCAATGCCATGTAGTCCATACTAATCCTGTTTGTGAAAAAAAATCTAGACTAACCCTCAACTCACCTCACGTCAAAGCAAAAAAAAATCAGCTCATCTTCCGTGTAAAAAATCTTATAGTTCAGCTTCAGATTTCATTCTATATGTACTACTCATATCGCTTTGTTGTGTTCTGAAAGCATCTTGCTATATATTTCATATGGATCACAACTCTGAACTTAGTGACTAATCTGCTGATGCAGAGTTTTGTAATGTTGATTCAGTTTTGTCCCTCTTGCACGCACCTTATCCTCGCCACCGCGCAGTCCATTGATGTGTTTGCTCTTCCTCGCAGAGTTGTCGTTGTTGTTCAGCACTAGTAGAAAAAGGGCCTTTAGTCCGAGACTAAAGGGTCGTTACTAATGCCTGACCCTTTAGTCCCGGTTCTAACCAGAACCAGGACTAAAGGCCCTCCACGTGGCCGCTGCCTGGAGGTCCCGGTTGGTAACAGCAACCGGTACTAAAGGAAATTTTCTGATCTTTTTTGATAATTTTTTTGAATTTTTTTTATTTTCAAATTTCTGAATTATTTTAACCTCTAATCTCTAATCATCCTTCATCACTGCTCAATTTAATCTCTAATCACCCCTCATCATTTCAAATCATCTAACTTCCCGGACGGTCACCCATCCTCCCACTCCCCCAGCCTGAGCACGCGTAACTTCCAGGTTCTATTCTCCCTCGTTTCCAAGTCTGCACTCGTTGTTTTCCTGACAATAGTAAGATGTTAATCCTATTAACCCTCATGAGTTTAGCTTGAGCATGAAGTCACACATTTCACTGTTTGAGTTGGAAACTATTGTTTTAAAAAACAATAATTATTTAGTAACACTAATATTTCTTGAATAAGTAGTTTGACCATTGTTTGACCACAGTTTGACCATAGTTTGACCAGATTTGACCAAAATTCAAAAAAACTGAAATAATTATTTAATAACACTAATATTCTTGAAACATTATTTAGTAACACTAATACTTCTTGAATAAGTAGTTTGACCATAGTTTGACCAGATTTAATGAAAATTTAAAAAAAAATGAAATTTGAGCATAACTTTTTTTCCTTTTGGAATTCGAGGATTCTACAAATTTGCAAACGGGCCATTGGCCGTCTCCGTGGGATGTAACTTTTCGAGTAGATGATTTTTCATATAAAAAACTTTTTAATCCGAGTTCGTATGCAAAAGTTATGCCCATTTTTGCAAATTCCAGAGAGATTTTGTAAATAAAGTCGAAATTCATATTTGTAAATTTTCCCAACAACTAGACCACATATCACATGGGAACTTATTTTATTTATTTTATTGACATTTCCATCATTTTCTTTTGTTTTTTCTAAAACTGAAAAGGCGGTCCACCGGGGGGGGGGGGAGTTTGAAAATTGCACCATTAGTACTGGTTCGTGGCACGAACCAGTACTAAAGGTCTCAACCCCATTAGTACCGGTTCGTGGCACGAACCGGTACTAAAGGTCGGTACTAAAGGTCCGGTTCGTGCCATGAACCGGTACTAATGGGCATGGCACCCTTTAGTACCGGTTCGTGTCTCAAACCGGGACTAAAGGTCCCATTTGAACCAGGAGTAATGCCTTTCCGACGCCCTCGCCGCTCGAACCGGGACTAATGCTCACATTAGTCCCGGTTCGTAACGAAACCGGGATTAATGCCTTTTCTGGCCTGAACCGTTGCCCCCTTTTCTACTAGTGCAGATTGATCCAAAGTTCAAGACCACACCTTCAGTCCACAGAGTTATAGTCTTCCAGATCACATCATAAGCCATCTTGTACGTCCCCAGCCTTGCCTTCTCTATCATCACTAATCAGTCTATGTTCTTCCTAAAGAATTATATGGACTCCCTGCATGTATGGAGAAGCATGACATCAATGAAGTAAAGGCGTGAAACGATGAATGTTCAGTGATGGAGCGGAGAGGAATAAGATGCGTGTGTCTGACCAAAGTATAGACCATCCATCCTACAATGGTTGCACGCTGCTGGAGATGGGCACGGTTTAAATTCATTGTGAGTGTCCAGCCTCGCCTTCTCTGTCATCACTCATCAGTTTGTGTTCTTCCTGAAGAATTATATGGGCTCCCTGCATATGGAGACACATGACATCAATGAAGTAAAGGCAGGAAAAGATGAATGTTTAGTGATGGAGCGGAGAAGAATAACTGACCAAAGTACAGACCATCGATCCTAAAATGGCTGCACGTTGCTGGAGATGGGCAGGGTTTAAATTCATTGTGAGTGTATCTTTCATCAGGAAGACAGGAACTGCGAGTGTGGGAATTATTTTCGAAGATAATGTTCAAAATGTTCTGCTTGCTGCACGCAAGGTGTTACAGTCATGCAACGGTGCGCAGGAAGTAGAAGCCATGGCATGCCAAGATGGCCTTAGATTAGTAGCGACCTGGCCACACCATACTTTTGTTCTTCAATCAACCTGTTGTGTAGTGGGGTGTCAGCTATTCAAAGCACGGATAGGAACCTGTCAAGACACAAGTCCATCTACAAAGATATCAAAGTTGTAGAAACGGTAATCCCCTTGGTGGATAAAAGAAAATATGCGTGAGACAGAGACACAGAGCGGAATTCAGTGGTTCATGAATTAGCAAACTACATTAATTAGAGATAGAGGTTCTGGTGATATGTCCGGATTTTGCATGGACAGGAGCCTATAGAAAGAGTTGTGACAAATGGTTGTAATTGTTTCCTAATTCAGCAAAGCTATATATTTGTTCCGTAAATTATGTTCTGTTAAAGCTCTCTTTTGACCTAAAAAAATAGATTCACCAAATAGTAATACATTGTCATGATCAAAATGGTGGTTTAGTGCGCACTGGGTGTTCTTCCAATAAGAGAAATGACTTGCAGGTAGGAAGAATGATCATATGATCACTATCTCTTCTGTTCATTGTCTGGAGTTATCGGCAGGACACGATCTCAAAGAATCAATTGGCAAGTTTGTGTATTTTACTGTGGCAAAAACATATTTGATTGTTGCTGAAACTTCTTCGCGGAACCATCCATTGTTTCGGCGAGAAATTCTAGAAGCTGCAAATATAAGGTTATTCATATGCCATATTTATCAAATATATTCCAAAAGGTAGAAAACTGAAGTGATATATAACTTATCATGTAAATGATGTTATGCTTGTTGGGGAACGTAGTAATTTCAAAAAATTTCCTACGCACATGCAAGATCATGGTGATGCATAGCAACGAGAGGGGAGAGTGTTGTCTACGTACCCACGCAGACCGACTATGGAAGCGATCATACAACGTAGAGGAAGTAGTCGTACGTCTTCCCGATCCGACCGATCCAAGCACCGTTACTCCGGCACCTCCGAGTTCTTAGCACACGTACAGCTCGATGACGATCCCCGGGCTCCGATCCAGCAAAGTGTCGGGGAAGAGTTCCGTCAGCACGACGGCGTGGTGACGATCTTGATGTTCTACCGACGCAGGGCTTCGCCTAAGCACTACAACGATATGATCGAGGTGGAATATGGTGGCAGGGGGCACCGCACACGGCTAAGGAACGATCTCAAGGATCAACTTGTGTGTCTAGAGGTGCCCCCTGCCCCTGTATATAAAGGAGCAAGGGGGGAGAGGTGCGGCTAGCCTTGGGGCACGCCAGGAGGAGTCCTACTCCTACCGGGAGTAGGACTCCCCCCCCCCCCCAATCCTAGTTGGAATAGGAATCCTCAAGTGGGGAGAGAGAGAAGGGGGGCCGGCCACCTCTCCTAGTCCTAATAGGACTAGGGGAGGGGGGAGGTGCGCAGCCACCTTGGGCTGCCCCTTTCACCGTTCCACTAAAGCCCATTAAGGCCCATATGGTTCTCGGGGGGTTCCGGTAACCTCCCGGTACTCCGGTAAAATCCCGATTTCACCCGGAACACTTCCGATATCCAAACATAGGCTTCCAATATATCAATCTTTATGTCTCGATCATTTCGAGACTCCTCGTCATGTCCGTGATCACATCCGGGACTCCGAACAACCTTCGGTACATCAAAATGCATAAACTCATAATAACTGTCATCGTAACGTTAAGCGTGCGGACCCTATGGTTCGAGAACAATGTAGACATGACCGAGACACATCTCCGGTCAATAACCAATAGCGGGACCTGGATGCCCATATTGGCTCCTACATATTCTACGAAGATCTTTATCGGTCAGACCGCATAACAACATACGTTGTTCCCTTTGTCATCGGTATGTTACTTGCCCGAGATTCGATCGTCGGTATCCAATACCCAGTTCAATCTCGTTACTGGCAAGTCTCCTTACTCGTTCCGTAATACATCATCCCGCAACTAACTCATTAGTTGCAATGCTTGCAAGGCTTATGTGATGTGCATTACCGAGAGGGCCCAGAGATACCTCTCCGACAATCGGAGTGACAAATCCTAATCTCGAAATACGCCAACCCAACATCTACCATTGGAGACACCTGTAGAGCTCCTTTATAATCAACCAGTTACGTTGTGACGTTTGGTAGCACACAAAGTGTTCCTCCGGCAAACGGGAGTTGCATAATCTCATAGTCATAGGAACATGTCTAAGTCATGAAGAAAGCAATAGCAACATACTAAACGATCGGGTGCTAAGCTAATGGAATGGGTCATGTCAATCAGATCATTCAAATAATGATGTGACCTCGTTAATCAAATAACAACACCTTGTTCATGGTTAGGAAACATAACCATCTTTGATTAACGAGCTAGTCAAGTAGAGGCATACTAGTGACACTAAGTTTGTCTATGTATTCACACATGTATTATGTTTCCGGTTAATACAATTCTAGCATGAATAATAAACATTTATCATGATATAAGGAAATAAATAATAACTTTATTATTGCCTCTAGGGCATATTTCCTTCGGTCTCCCACTTGCACTAGAGTCAATAATCTAGGTTACACAGTAATGATTCTAACACCCATGGAGCCTTGGTGCTGATCATGTTTTGCTCGTGGAAGAGGCTTAGTCAACGGGTCTGCAACATTTAGATCCGTATGTATCTTGCAAATCTCTATGTCTCCCACCTGGACTAGATCCCGGATGGAATTGAAGCGTCTCTTGATGTGCTTGGTCCTTTTGTGAAATCTGGATTCCTTTGCCAAGGCAATTGCACCAGTATTGTCACAAAAAAATTTCATTGGACCAGATGCACCAGGTTTGACACCTAGATCGGATATGAACTCCTTCATCCAAACTCCTTCGTTCGCTGCTTCCGAAGCAGCTATGTATTCCGCTTCACATGTAGATCCTGCTATGACGCTTTGTTTAGAACTGCACCAACTGACAGCTCCATCATTTAATGTAAACACGTATCCGGTTTGCGATTTAGAATCGTCCGGATCAGTGTCAAAGCCTGCATCAACATAACCTTTTACGGTGATCTCTTTGTCACCTCCATATACGAGAAACATATACTTAGTCCTTTTCAGGTATTTCAGGATGTTCTTGACCGCTGTCCAATGATCCACTCCTGGATTACTTTGGTACCTCCCTGCTAAACTTATAGCAAGGCACACATCAGGTCTGGTACACAGCATTGCATACATGATAGTGCCTATGGCTGCAGCATAGGGAACATCTTTCATTTTCTCTCTATCTTCTGAAGTGGTCGGGCATTGAGTCTGACTCAACTTCACACCTTGTAACACAGGCAAGAACCCTTTCTTTGCTTGATCCATTTCGAACTTCTTCAAAATCTTGTCAAGGTATGTGCTTTGTGAAAGTCCAATTAAGTGTCTTGATCTATCTCTATAGATCTTTATGCCTAATATGTAAGCAGCTTCCCCGAGGTCTTTCATTGAAAAACTCTTATTCAAATATCCCTTTATGCTATCTAGAAATTCTATATCATTTCCAATCAGCAATATGTCATCCACATATAATATCAGAAATGCTAGAGAGCTCCCACTCACTTTCTTGTAAATACAGGCTTCTCCGAAAGTCTGTATAAAACCAAATGCTTTGATCACACTATCAAAGCGTTTATTCCAACTCCGAGAGGCTTGCACCAGTCCATAAATGGATCGCTGGAGCTTGCACACTTTGTTAGCTCCCTTTGGATCGACAAAACCTTCCGGTTGCATCATATACAACTCTTCTCCCAGAAATCCATTCAGGAACGCAGTTTTGACATCCATCTGCCAAATTTCATAATCATAAAATGCGGCAATTGCTAACATGATTCGGACAGACTTAAGCATCGCTACGGGTGAGAAGGTCTCATCGTAGTCAACCCCTTGAACTTGTCGAAAACCTTTTGCGACAAGTCGAGCTTTGTAGACAGTAACATTACCATCAGCGTCAGTCTTCTTCTTGAAGATCCATTTATTCTCAATTGCTTGTCGATCATCAGGCAAGTCAACCAAAGTTCATACTTTGTTCTCATACATGGATCCCATCTCAGATTTCATGGCTTCAAGCCACTTTGCGGAATCTGGGCTCACCATCGCTTCTTCATAGTTCGTAGGTTCATCATGATCTAGTAGCATGATTTCCAGAACTAGATTACCATACCACTCTGGCGCGGATCTCACTCTGGTTGATCTATGAGGTTCAGTAGCATCTTGTTCTGAAGTTTCATGATCATGATCATTAACTTCCTCACTTATTGGTGTAGGTGTTGCAGAAATAGTTTTCTGTGATGTACTACTTTCCAACAAGGGAGCAGGTACAGTTACCTCATCAAGTTCTACTTTCCTCCCACTCACTTCTTTCGAGAGAAACTCCTTCTCTAGAAAGGATCCATTCTTAGCAACGAATGTCTTGCCTTCGGATCTGTGATAGAAGGTGTACCCAACAGTCTCCTTTGGGTATCCTATGAAGACACATTTCTCCGATTTGGGTTCGAGCTTATCAGGTTGAAGCTTTTTCACATAAGCATCGCAGCCCCAAACTTTAAGAAACGACAACTTTGGTTTCTTGCCAAACCAAAGTTCATAAGGCGTCATCTCAACGGATTTTGATGGTGCCCTATTTAACGTGAATGCGGTCGTCTCTAAAGCATAACCCCAAAACGATAGCGGTAAATCAGTAAGAGACATCATAGATCGCACCATATCTAGTAAAGTACGATTACGACGTTCGGACACACCATTACGCTGTGGTGTTCCGGGTGGCATGAGTTGCGAAACTATTCCACAATTTTTCAAATGTACACCAAAATTGTAACTCAAATATTCTCCTCCACGATCAGATCGTAGAAACTTTTTTTTCTTGTTACGATGATTTTCAACTTCACTCTGAAATTCTTTGAACTTTTCAAATGTTTCAGACTTGTGTTTCATTAAGTAGATATACCCATATCTGCTTAAGTCATTTGTGAAGGTGAGAAAATAACGATATCCGCCACGAGCCTCAATATTCATCGAACCACATACATCGGTATGTATGATTTCCAACAAATCTGTTGCTCTCTCCATAGTACCGGAGAACGGTGTTTTAGTCATCTTGCCCATGAGGCAAGGTTCGCAAGTACCAAGTGATTCATAATCAAGTGGTTCCAAAAGTCCATCAGTATGGAGTTTCTTCATGCGCTTTATACCGATATGACCTAAACGACAGTGCCACAAATAAGTTGCACTATCATTATCAACTCTGCATCTTTTCGTTTCAACATTATGAATAAGTGTGTTACTACTATCGAGATTCATTAAGAATAGACCACTCTTTAAAGGTGCATGACCATAAAAGATATTACTCATATAAATAGAACAACCATTATTCTCTGATTTAAATAAATAACCGTCTCGCATCAAACAAGATCCAGATATAATGTTCATGCCTAACGCTGGCACCAAATAACAATTATTTAGGTCTAATATTAATCCCGAAGGTAGATGTAGAGGTAGCGTGCCGACCGCGATCACATCGACTTTGGAACCATTTCCCACGCGCATCATCACCTCGTCCTTCGCCAGTGTTCGCTTAATCCGTAGTCCCTGTTTTGAGTTGCAAATATTAGCAACAGAACCAGTATCAAATACCCAGGTGCTACTGCGAGCTCTACTAAGGTACACATCAATAACATGTATATCACATATACCTTTGTTCACCTTGCCATCCTTCTTATCCGCCAAATACTTGGGGCAGTTCCGCTTCCAGTGACCAGTCTGCTTGCAGTAGAAGCACTCAGTTTCAGGCTTAGGTCCAGACTTGGGTTTCTTCTCCTGAGCAGCAACTTGCTTGCCGTTCTTCTTGAAGTTCCCCTTCTTCTTCCCTTTGCCCTTTTTCATGAAACTAGCGGTCTTGTTAACCATCAACACTTGATGCTCCTTTTTGATTTCCACCTCCGCAGCTTTCAGCATTGCGAAGAGCTCGGGAATAGTCTTGTTCATCCCTTGCATATTATAGTTCATCACGAAGCTCTTGTAGCTTGGTGGCAGTGATTGGAGAATTCTATCAATGACGCAATCATCTGGAAGATTAACCCCCATCTGAATCAAGTGATTGTTATACCCAGACATTTTGAGTATATGCTCACTGACAGAATTGTTCTCCTCCATCTTGCAGTTATAGAACTAATTGGAGACTTCATATCTCTCAATTCGGGCATTTGCTTGAAATATTAACTTCAACTCCTGGAACATCTCATATGCTCCATGACGTTCAAAACATCGTTGAAGTCCCGATTCTAAGCCGTAAAGCATGGCACACTGAACTATCGAGTAGTCATCAGCTTTGCTCTGCCAGACGTTCATAACATCTGGTGTTGCTCCAGCAGCAGGTCTGGCATCCAGCGGTGCTTCCAGGACGTAATTCTTCTGAGCAGCAATGAGGATAATCCTCAAGTTACGGACCTAGTCCGTGTAATTGCTACCATCATCTTTCAACTTTGCTTTCTCAAGGAACGCATTAAAATTCAACGGAACAACAGCACGAGCCATCTATCTACAATCAACATAAACAAACAAGATACTATCAGGTACTAAGTTCATGATAAGTTAAAGTTCAATTAATCAAATTACTTAAGAACTCCCACTTAGATAGATATCCCTCTAATCCTCTAAGTGATCACGTGATCCAAATCAACTAAACCATAACCGATCATCACGTGAGATGGAGTAGTTTTCAATGGTGAACATCGTTATGTTGATCATATCTACTATATGATTCACGCTCGACCTTTCGGTCTCTGTGTTCCGAGGCCATATCTGCATATGCGAGGCTCGTCAAGTTTAACCTGAGTATTCTGCGTGTGCAAAACTGGCTTGCACCCGTTGTAGATGGACGTAGAGCTTATCACACCCGATCATCATGTGGTGTCTGGGCACGACGAACTTTGGCAACGGTGCATACTCAGGGAGAACACTTCTTGATAATTTAGTGAGAGATCATCTTATAATGCTACCGTCAATCAAAGCAAGATAAGATGCATAAAAAGATATTTGTAAAGTACATACGGACCTGAATGTAGCAGATCCGTTGACTAAACCTCTCCCTAGGGCAAAACATGATCAACACCAGAATTCCATGGGTGTTTGATTCATCACAATGTAACTAGATTATTGACTCTAGTGCAAGTGGGAGACTGTTGGAAATATGCCCTAGAGGCAATAATAAAAGCATTATTATTATATTTCCTTGTTCATGATAATTGTCTTTATTCATGCTATAATTGTGTTATCCGGAAATTGTAATACATGTGTGAATAGTAGACACCACCATGTCCCTAGTAAGCCTCTAGCTAACTAGCTCGTTGATCAACAGATAGTCATGGTTTCCTGACTATGGACATTGGATGTCATTGATAACGAGATCACATCATTAGGAGAATGATGTGATGGACAAGACCCAATCCTAAACATAGCACAAGATCGTGTAGTTCGTTTGCTAGAGTTTTTCCAATGTCAAGTATCCTTTCCTTAGACCATGAGATCGTGTAACTCCCGGATACCGTAGGAGTGCTTTGGGTGTACCAAACGTCACAACGTAACTGGGTGACTATAAAGGTATGCTACGGGTATCTCCGAAAGTGTCTGTTGGGTTGACACGGATCAAGACTGGGATTTGTCACTCCGTATGACGGAGAGGTATCACTGGGACCACTCGGTAATGCATCATCATTATGAGCTCAAAGTGACCAAGTGTCTGGTCACGGGATCATGCATTACGGTACGAGTAAAGTGACTTGCCGGCAACGAGATTGAACGAGGTATTGGGATACCGACGATCGAATCTCGGGCAAGTAACATACCGATTGACAAAGGGAATTGTATACGGGGTTGCTTGAATCCTCGACATCGTGGTTCATCCGATGAGATCATCGTGGAGCATGTGGGAGCCAACATGGGTATCCAGATCCCGCTGTTGGTTATTGACCGGAGAGCAGTCTCGGTCATGTCTGCATGTCTCCCGAACCCGTAGGGTCTACACACTTAAGGTTTGGTGACGCTAGGATTGTAGGGATATGTATATGCAGTAACCCGAATGTTGTTCGGAGTCCTGGATGAGATCCTAGACGTCACGAGGAGTTCCGGAATGGTCTGGAGGTAAAGAATTATATATAGGAAGTGCTGTTTCGGCCATCGGGACAAGTTTTGGGGTCACTGGTATTGTACCGGGACCACCGGAAGGATCCCGGGGGTCCACCAGGTGGGGCCACCTGCCCCCGGGGGCCACATCAGCTGTTGGGGGTGCGCCTTGGCCTACATGGGCCAAGGGCACCAGTCCCAAGAGGCCCATGCGCCTAGGGTTTCAAAGGGGAAGAGTCCCACAAGGGGAAGGCACCCCCTAGGTGCCTTGGGGGGGAGGGAATCCTCCCTTGGCCGCCGCCCCCCCTAGGAGATTGGATCTCCTAGGGCCGGCGCCCCCCTAGGCCCCCTATATATAGTGAGGGAAGGAGGGCCTCTTGATCCACGCCTTTGGTGCTTCCCTCTCCCTCTCCAACACCTGCTCCTCCTCCATAGAGCTTAGCGAAGCCCTGCCGGAGTACTGCAGCTCCATCACCACCACGCCGTCGTGCTGCTGCTGGAGCCATCTTCCTCAACCTCTCCTTCCCCCTTGCTGGATCAAGAAGAAGGAGACGTTACGCTGACCGTACGTGTGTTGAACGTGGAGGTGCCGTCCGTTCGGCGCTAGGTCTTCTGTGATTTGGATCACGTCGTGTACGACTACCTCATCCCCGTTCTTTGAACGCTTCCGCTCGCGATCTACAAAGGTATGTAGATGCATCCGATCACTCGTTGCTAGATGAACTCATAGATGGATCTTGGTGAAACCGTAGGAAATTTTTTGTTTTCTGCAACGTTCCCCAACAGTGGCATCATGAGCTAGGTCTATGCGTAGTTCTTCTTGCGCGAGTAGAACACAATTTGTTGTTGGCGTAGATGTTGTCAACTTTCTTGCCACTACTAGTCTTATCTTGCTTCAACGGTATTGTGGGATGAAGCGGCCCGGACCAAGCTTACATGTACGCTTAGTGAGACTGGTTCCACCGACTGACATGCACTAGTTGCATAAGGTGGCTGGCGGGTGCCTGTCTCTCCCACTTTACTTGGAGCGGATTCGATGAAAAGGGTCCTTATGAAGGGTAAATAGAAGTTGAAAAATCACGTTGTGGCTTTCACGTAGGTAAGAAAACGTTCTTGCTAGAACCCTATTTCAGCCACGTAAAACATGCAACAACAATTAGAGGACGTCTAACTTGTTTTTGCAGCAAGTGCTCTGTGATGTGATATGGCCAAAGTTGTGATGAATGATGAATGATACATATGTGATGTATGAGATGTTCATGCTATTGTAATAGGAGTTGTCTTTATTTTTTATATGACCTGCGTGTCATTGAGAAACGCCATGTAAATTACTTTACTTTATTGCTAAACGCGTTAGCCATAGTAGTAGAAGTAATAGTTGGCGAGCAACTTCATGGAGACACGATGATGGAGATCATGATGATGGAGATCATGGTGTCATGCCGGTGACAACATGATCATGGAGCCCCAAGATGGAGATCAAAGGAGCTATGTGATATTGGCCATATCATGTCACTATTATTATTTGATTGCATGTGATGTTTATCATGTTTTTGCGTCTTGTTTACTTAGAACGACGGTAGTAAATAAGATGATCCCTCATAATAATTTCAAGAAAGTGTTCCCCCTAACTGTGCACCATTGCAACAGTTCGTTCGTTTCTAAGCACCACGTGATGATCGAGTGTGATGGATTCCAACATTCACATACAACGGGTGTAAGACAGATTTACACATGCAAACACTTAGGTTGACTTGACGAGCCTAGCATGTACAGACATGGCCTCGGAACACAGAAGACCGAAAGGTCGAGCATGAGTCGTATAGAAGATACGATCAACATGAAGATGTTCACCGAGGTTGACTAGTCCGTCTCACGTGATGATCGGACACGGCCTAGTTGACTCGGATCGTGTTATACTTAGATGACTAGAAGAGGGATGTCTATCTAAGTGGGAGTTCATTGAATAATTTGATTAGATGAACTTAATTATCATGAACTTAGTCTAAAATCTTTACAATATGTCTTGTAGATCAAATGGCCAATGTAGTCCTCAACTTCAAGGCGTTCCTAGAGAAAACCAAGCTGAAAGACGATGGCAGCAACTATACGGACGGGGTCCGGAACCTGAGGATCATCCTCATAGCTGCCAAGAAAGATTATGTCCTACAAGCACCACTAGGTGAACCGCCTGTCCCACAGAACCAAGACGTTATGAACGCTTGGCAGACACGTGCTGATGACTACTCCCTCGTTCAGTGCGGCATGCTTTATAGTTTAGAGCCGGGGCTCCAAAAGCGTTTTGAGAGCCATGGAGCATATGAGATGTTCGAAGAGCTGAAAATGGTTTTTCAAGCTCATTCCCAGGTCGAGAGATATGAAGTCTCCGACAAATTCTTTAGCTGTAAGATGGAGGAAAATAGTTCTGTCAGTGAGCACATACTCACTATGTCTGGGTTACATAACCGCTTGACTCAGCTGGGAGTTAATCTCTCGAATGATGCGGTCATTGACAGAATCCTCCAGTCGTTTCCACTAAGCTACAAGAGCTTTGTGATGAACTTCAATATGCAGGGGATGGAAAAGACCATCCTGAGGTATTTGCAATGCTGAAATCAGCAGAGGTAGAAGTCAAGAAGGAACATCAAGTGTTGATGGTCAATAAAACCACTAAGTTCAAGAAGGGCAAGGGTAAAAAGAACTTCAAGAAGGACGACAAGGGAGTTGCCGCGCCCGGTAAGCAAGCTGCCGGGAAGAAGCCAAAGAATGGACCCAAGCCCGAGACTGAGTGCTTTTATTGCAAGGGAAGTGGTCACTAGAAGCGGAACTGCCCCAAATACTTAGCAGACAAGAAGGCCGGCAAAACAAAAGGTATATGTGATATACATGTAATTGATGTGTACCTTACCAGTACTCGTAGTAGCTCCTGGGTATTTGATACCGGTGCAGTTGCTCACATTTGTAACTCAAAGCAGGAGCTGCGGAATAAGCAGAAACTGGCGAATGACGAGGTGACGATGCGCGTCGGGAATGGTTCCAAGGTCAATGTGATCGCCGTCGGCACGCTACCTCTACATTTACCTACGGGATTAGTTTTAAACCTCAATAATTGTTATTTAGTGCCAGCTTTGAGCATGAACATTGTATCGGGGTCTCGTTTAATTCGAGATGGCTACTCATTTAAATCCGAGAATAATGGTTGTTCTATTTATATGAGAGATATGTTTTATGGTCATGCTCCGATGGTGAATGGTTTATTCTTTCTCGAGCGTAATACTACACATGTTCATAGTGTGAAAACCAAAAGATGTAAGGTTGATAATGATAGTCCCACATACTTGTGGCACTGCCGCCTTGGTCACATAGGTGTCAAACACATGAAGAAGCTCCATGCAGATGGACTTTTAGAGTCTCTTGATTATGAATCATTTGACACGTGCGAACCATGCCTCATGGGTAAAATGACCAAGACTCCGTTCTCAGGAACAATGGAGCGAGCAACCAACTTATTGGAAATCATACATACGGATGTGTGCGGTCCAATGAGTGTAAAGGACATTGCAAAGGCTAATAGGATGAAACTGAGTGAGTTGGGTGAGGTGTTTTACCTTATGGATAAGAAAAAAGATTGTCTCATTTCTTACCTCTGGGCTCTCTTCACCTTGCAAAATTATCAGAAACGTGTTGGTGACCTCAACCCCACAGATCTCCCAATGACACGGAATGAAGTGTGCGGGGAAGCCATCTGTTTTGGGCGCCTTTGTTGGAAATATCTGAAAGAGAGATGTCTTCATTTCCTCATTAGTGTATGGAGCAGTCAACATAGAACTCATCTCGTGAGTAACCTTGACCAGAACGCTATCAAGAACATCTTGCACACCCGGAAGACCTTCTGCTGTGAAAGGTTTTGCTTAAAAGAATTCACCATAGATGCCATCTCCGTGGGTCTTGTGCTAGCGAGCCGTCTTCCCTCTCTAAGTGTTTTATTTTGTTTTTTCTATGTCGCATGCTCGCTGGCCTCTCGAAGTAATTGGTATTTTTGTCCCCATCACGCAACCAGTCCGCCCGTGAACGTTGTCTTTATAGTATCTCCTCCATATAGTATCTCCTCCATATGCATGGGGGGTCTGAAATTGTTGCTCTTGGAGAGCTTTTCTACGTGCATACTGTTGGGGAATGTAGTAATTTCAAAAATTTCCTACGCACACGCAAGATCATGATGATGCATAGCAACGAGGGGAGAGTATGATCTACGTACCCTTGTAGATCGCAACGGAAGCGTTGACACAATGTAGAGGAAGTAGTCGTACGTCTTCTTCCCGATCCGATCGATCCAAGCACCGTTACTCCGGCACCTCCGAGTTCTTGGCACACGTTCAGCTCGGTGACGATCCTCGGGCTCCGATTCAGCAAAGCGTCGAGGAAGAGTTCCGTCAGCACGACGGCGTGGTGACGATCTTGATGTACTACCGACACAGGGCTTCGCCTAAGCACTGCAATAATATGATCGAGGTGGAATTTGGTGGCAGGGGGCACCGCACACGGCTAAGGAACGATCACCAAGGATCAACTTGTGTGTCTATGGGGTGCCCCCTGCCTCAGTATATAAAGGATGGAGGAGGAGGAGGCCGGCCAAGGCTATTGGTGCGGCCAGGATGGGAGTCCTACTAGGACTCCAAGTCCTAGTAGGAGTCCATCAAGAGGGGAGGAAGGGAGAAGGAAGTGGAGGAGTAGGAAAGGTAGCCGGCCCCCTTTTCCCTAGTCCAATTCGGACTAGAGGGGAGGGGGAGGCGCAGCAGCCTTTTTCCTCTTCCCACTAAAGCCCATTACTTCTCCCGTAACTATCCGGTACTACGAAAAATACCCAAATCACTCGGAACCTTTCCGATGTCCGAATATAGTCGTCCAATATATCGATCTTTACGTCTCGACCATTTCGAGACTCCTCATCATGTCCCCAATCTCATCCGGGACTCCGAACTCCTTCGGTACATCAAAACTCATAAACTCATAATATAACTGTCATCGAAACCTTAAGCGTGCGGACCCTACGGTTCGAGAACAATGTAGACATGACCGAGACACGTCTCCGGTCAATAACCAATAGCGGGACCTGGATGCCCATATTGGCTCCTACATATTCTACGAAGATCTTTATCGGTCAGACCGCATAACAACATACGTTGTTCCCTTTGTCATCGGTATGTTACTTGCCCGAGATTCGATCGTCGGTATCCCAATACCTAGTTCAATCTCGTTACCGGCAAGTCTCTTTACTCGTTCCGTAATACATCATCTTACAACTAACATATTAGTTGCAATGCTTGCAAGGCTTAGGTGATGTGCATTACCGAGAGGGCCCAGAGATACCTCTCCGACAATTGGAGTGACAAATCCTAATCTCGAAATACGCCAACCCAACATCTACCTTTGGAGACACCTGTAATGCTCCTTTATAATCACCCATTTACGTTGTGACGTTTGGTAGCACCCAAAGTGTTCCTCCGGCAAACGGGAGTTGCATAATCTCATAGTCATAGGAACATGTATAAGTCATAAAGAAAGCAATAGCAACATACTAAACGATCGGGTGCTAAGCTAATGGAATGGGTCATGTCAATCAGATCATTCAACTAATGATGTGACCTCGTTAATCAAATAACAACTCTTTTGTCCATGCTTAGGAAACATAACCATCTTTGATTAACGAGCTAGTCAAGTAGAGGCATACTAGTGACACTCTGTTTGTCTATGTATTCACACATGTATTATGTTTCCGGTTAATACAATTCTAGCATGAATAATAAACATTTATCATGATATAAGGAAATAAATAATAACTTTATTATTGCCTCTAGGGCATATTTCCTTCAGTCTCCCACTTGCACTAGAGTCAATAATCTAGTTCACATCGCCATGTGATTTAACAGCAATAGTTCACATCACCATGTGATTAACACCCATAGTTCACATCGTCATGTGACCAACACTCAAAGGGTTTACTAGAGTCAGTAATCTAGTTCACATATCTATGTGATTAACACCCAAAGAGTACTAAGGTGTGATCATGTTTTGCTTGTGAGATAATTTTAGTCAACGGGTCTGTCACATTCAGATCCGTAAGTATTTTGCAAGTTCTATGTCTACAATGCTCTACACGGAGCTACTCTAGCTAATTGCTCCCACTTTCAATATGTATCCAGATTGAGACTTTAGATTCATCTGGATCAGTGTCAAAAACTTGCATCGACGTAACCCTTTACGACGAACCTTTTTGTCACGTCCATAATCGAGAAACATATCCTTATTTCACTAAGGATAATTCTGACCGCTGTCCAGTGATCTACTCCTAGATCACTATTGTACTCCCTTGCCAAATCAATGCAGGGTATACAATAGATCTGGTATACAGCATGACATACTTTATAGAACCTATGGCCAAGGCATAGGGAATGACTTTCATTCTCTTTCTATCTTCTGCCGTGGTCGGGCTTTGAGTCTTACTCAACTTCACACCTTGTAATACAGGCAAGAACTCTTTCTTTGACTGCTCCATTTTGAACTACTTCAAAATCTTGTCAAGGTATGTACTCATTGAAAAAACTTATCAAGCGTCTTGATCTATCTCTATAGATCTTGAAGCTCAATATGTAAGCAGCTTCACCGAAGTCTTTCTTTGAAAAACTCCTTTCAAACATTCCTTTATGCTTTACAGAATAATTCTACATTATTTCTGATCAACAATATGTCATTCACATATACTTATCAGAAATGCTGTAGTGCCCCCACTCACTTTCTCGTAAATACAGGCTTCACCGCAAGTCTGTATAAAACTATATGCTTTGATCAACTTATGAAAGCTTATATTCCAACTCCGAGATGCTTGCACCAGTCCACATATGGATCGCTGGAGCTTGCACATTTTGTTAGCACCTTTCGGATTGACAAAACCTTCTGGTTGCATCATATACAACTCTTTTTTAATAAATCCATTAAGGAATGCGTTTTGTTTATCCGTTTGCCAGATTTCATAAAATGCGGCAATTACTAACATGATTCAGACAGACTCAAGCATAGATACGAGTGAGAAGCTCTCATCGTAGTCAACACCTTGAACTTGTCGAAAACCTTTTGCGACAATTCTAGCTTTGTAGATAGTAACACTACTATCAGCGTCCGTCTTCTTCTTGAAGATCCATTTATTCTCAATTGCTTGCCGATCATCGGGCAAGTCAACCAAAGTCCAAACTTTGTTCTCATACATGGATCATATCTCAGATTTCATGGCCTCAAACCATTTCGCGGAATCTGGGCTCATCATCGCTTCCTCATAGTTTGTAGGTTCGTCATGGTCAAGTAACATGACCTCCAGAACAGGATTACCGTACCACTCTAGTGTGGATCTCACTCTGGTTTACCTACGAGATTCGGTAGTAACTTGATCTGAAGTTACATGATCATCATCATTAGCTTCCTCACTAATTGGTGTAGTAGTCACAAGAACAGATTTTTGTGATGAACTACTTTCCAATAAGGTAGAAGGTACAATTACCTTATCAAGTTTTCTACTTTCCTCCCACTCACTTCTTTCAAGAGAAACTCCTTCTGTAGAAAGGATCCATTATAAGCAACGAATGTCTTGCCTTAGGATCTGTGATAGAAGGTGTACCCAACAGTCTCCTTTGGGTATCCTATGAAGACATATTTCTCCGATTTGGGTTTGAGCTTATCAGGATGAAACTTTTTCTCATAAGCACCGCAACCCCAAACTTCAAGAAACGACAACTTTGGTTTCTTGCCAAACCATAGTTCATAAGGCGTCGTCTCGACGGATATAGATGGTGCCCCTTTTTTTTAACGTGAATGCAGCTGTCTCTAATGCATGACCCCAAAAACGATAGTGGTAAATCGGTAAGAAACATCATAGATTGCACTATATCCAATAAAGTACGGTTATGACGTTCGGACACACCATTATGCTGTGGTGTTCCAGGTGGCGTGAGTAGTGAAACTATTTCACATTGTTTTAACTGAAGACCAAACTCGTAACTCAAATACTCTTTTTCACGATCAGATCGTAGAAACTTTATTTTCTTGTTACGATGATTTTCCACTTCACTCTGAAATTCTTTGAACTTTTCAAATGTTTCAGACTTATGTTTCATCAAGTAGATATACTCATATCTGCTCAAATCATATGTGAAGATTAGAAAATAATGATACTTGTCGCGAGCCTCAATATTCATTGGACCACATACATCAGTATGTACGATTTCCAACATATCTGTTGCTCGCTCCATTGTTCTGAAGAACAGAGTTTTAGTCATCTTGCCCATGAGGCATGGTTCGCAAGCATCAACTGATTCATAATCAAGTGATTCAAAAAGCCCATCAGCATGGAGTTTCTTCATGCGCTTTACACCAATATGACCTAAACGGCAGTGCCACAAATAAGTTGCACTATCATTATTAACTTTGCATCTTTTGGTTTCAATATTATGAATATGTGTATCACTATGATCGAGATCCAACGAACTTGTTTCATTGGGTGTATGACCATCGAAGGTTTTATTCATGTAAACAGAACAACAATTATTCTCTGACTTTAATGAATAACCGTATTGCAATAAACATGATCAAATCATATTCATGCTCAACGCAAAAACCAAATAACACTTATTTAAGTTCAACACTAATCCCGAAAGTATAGGGGAGTGTGCGATGATGATCATATCAATCTTGGAACTACTTCCAGCACACATCGTCACTTCACCCTTAACTAGTCTCTGTTTATTCTGCAACTCCTGTTTCGATTTACTACTCTTAGCAACTGAACCAATATCAAATACTGAGGGGTTGCTATAAACACTAGTAAAGCACACATCAATAACATGTATATCAAATATACTTTTGTTCACTTTGCCATCCTTCTTATCCGCCAAATACTTGGGGCAGTTCCGCTTCCAGTGACCAGTCCCTTTGCAGTAGAAGCACTTAGTCTCAGGCTTAGGACCAGACTTGGGCTTCTCCACTCGAGCAGCAACTTGCTTGCCGTTCTTCTTGAAGTTCCCCTTCTTCCCTTTTGCCCTTTTCTTCAAACTAGTGGTCTTGTCAACCATCAGCACTTGATGTTTTTCTTGATTTCTACCTTCATCGATTTCAGCATCACGAAGAGCTTGGGAATCGTTTCCGTTATCCCTTGCATATCATAGTTCATCACGAAGTTCTATTAACTTGGTGATGGTGACTAGAGAATTCTGTCAATCACTATCTTATCTGGAAGATTAACTCCCACTTGATTCAAGTGATTGTAGTACCCAGACAATCTGAGCACATGCTCACTAGTTGAGCGATTCTCCTCCATCTTTTAGCTATAGAACTTGTTGGAGACTTCATATTTCTCAACCCGGGTATTTGCTTGAAATATTAACTTCAACTCCTGGAACATCTCATATGGTCCATGACGTTCAAAATGTCTTTGAAGTCCCGATTCTAAGCCATTAAGCATGGTGCACTAAACTATCAAGTAGTCATCATATTGAGCTAGCCAAACGTTCATAACGTCTGCATCTGCTCCTGTAATAGGTCTGTCACCTAGCGGTGCATCAAGGACATAATTTTTCTGTGCAGCAATGAGGATAAACCTCAGATCACGGATCCAATTCGCATCATTGCTACTAACATCTTTGAACACAATTTTCTCTAGGAACATATCAAAATAAACATATGAAAGCAACAACGTGAGCTATTGATCTTCAACATAGATATGCTAATACTACCAGGACTAAGTTCATGATAAATTAAAGTTCAATTAATCATATTACTTAAGAACTCCCACTTAGATAGACATCCCTCTAATCCTCTAAGTGATCACGTGATCCAAATCAACTAAACCATAACCGATCATCACGTGAGATGGAGTAGTTTTCAATGGTGAACATCGTTATGTTGATCATATCTACTATATGATTCACGCTCGACATTTCGGTTTCCGTGTTCCGAGGCCATATCTGCATATGCTAGGCTCGTCAAGTTTAACCTGAGTATTCTGCGTGTGTAAAACTGGCTTGCACCCGTTGTAGATGGACGTAGAGCTTATCACACCCGATCATCACGTGGTGTCTGGGCACGACGAACTTTGGCAACGGTGCATACTCAGGGAGAACACTTCTTGATAATTTAGTGAGATATCATCTTATAATGCTACCGTCAATCAAAGCAAGATAAGATGCATAAAAAGATAAACATCACATGCAATCAAAATATGTGACATGATATGGCCATCATCATCTTGTGCCTTTGATCTCCATCTTCAAAGCATCGTCATGATTTCCATTGTCACCGGCATGACATCATGATCTCCATCATCTTGATCTATATCAATATGTCGTCACATGGTCGTCTCGCCAACTATTGCTCTTGCAACTATTGCTATCGCATAGCGATAAAGTAAAGAAATTATTGGGCGCTTGCATCTTATGCAATAGACAGACAACCATAAGGCTTTTGCCAGTTGCCGATAACTTCAACAAAACGTGATCATCTTATACAACAACTTATAACTCATCACGTTTTGACCATATCATATCACAACATGCCCTGCAAAAACAAGTTAGACGTCCTCTACTTTGTTGTTGCAAATTTTACGTGGCTGCTACGGGCTTAGCAAGAACCAATCTTACCTACGCATCAAAACCACAACGATAGTTTGTCAAATAGACTCCGTTTTAACATTCGCAAGGACCGGGCTTAGCCACACTTGGTTCAACTAAAGTTGGAGAAATAGTCACCCGCAAGTCACCTATGTGCAAAGCACGTCAGGGAAACCGGTCTCGCGTAAGCGTACGCGTAATGTCGGTCCGGGCCGCTTCATCCAACAATACCGCCGAACCAAATTATGACATGCTGGTAGGCAGTATGACTTATATCGCCTACAACTCACTTGTGTTCTACTCGTGCATATAACATCAAACCATAAAACCTAGGCTCGGATGCCACTGTTGGAGAACGTAGTAATTTCAAAAATTTCCTACGCACACACAAGATCATGGTGATGCATAGCAACGAGGGGAGAGTATGATCTACGTACCCTTGTAGATCGCAACGGAAGCGTTGACACAATGTAGAGGAAGTAGTCGTATGTCTTCTTCCCGATCCGATCGATCCAAGCACCGTTACTCCGGCACCTCCGAGTTCTTGGCACACGTTCAACTCGATGACGATCCTCGGGCTCCGATCCAGCAAAGCGTCGAGGAAGACTTCCGTCAGCACGACGGCGTGGTGACGATCTTGATGTACTACCGACGCAGGGCTTCGCCTAAGCACTACAACAATATGATCGAGGTGGAATTTGGTGGCAGGGGGCACCGCACACGGCGAAGGAACGATCACCAAGGATCAACTTGTGTGTCTATGGGGTGCCCCCTGCCTCAGTATATAAAGGATGGAGGAGGAGGAGGCCGGCCAAGGCTATTGGTGCGGCCAGGATGGGAGTCCTACTAGGACTCCAAGTCCTAGTAGGAGTCCATCAAGAGGGGAGGAAGGGAGAAGGAAGTGGAGGAGTAGGAAAGGTGGC